>NC_133869.1:3999109-4036295 GCF_044706935.1 Curcuma longa
CACCATAAATTTGAGTAAAACCTTTGACCACCAAGCGAGCCTTGTGGCTTTTAATTAAACCATAAATCCATTTGCAATCAACGACACTTTTTCCTTATGGTAATTTTACCAAATTTCAGGTATTATTTGTTTGAGAGCATGTATTTCCTCAAAAATAACAGTCTTCCACTTAAGAATAGCTAGCGCCTCCATAACAGACCTGATAAGATCATATATGGGGAAGTGTGGCCAAATTAATTGGAAATTTTGCTCCGTTTAATTCATGCCGGACAAAAATTTTTCAAAAACGGAATCTTATCAAGCAGATCTCATATTCGATCAACTAGGTACTTGATCGATGCATTAAGATCATTGGACTCTTGTGTTGGTATTCAGGATCCATACAAAGAAAAATAAAATAACTATGCAGCGGAATGAAATAGTTGTACCTTTCTTCTTTGTAAGTTGTGTAGATGATTGTACATACCCGAAGACCTCTTGATCTTCTGTTGTATTCCTCTCCTCTTCTTGGATGTTGTGTGGGCAACGATCTACCAAGATGACTCCACCAAATTCCTTCTAATCCAATCTTCCAATCCGATGGCAAGAACTCAAGGGAGAAGCTATCTCCTTCTTCTTCTTCCTCTTCTTCTTTCTCTTCTTCTCTTCCTATCCTCTCCTCTCTTCTTTGGGTGCCGGCCCTATCAAAGGAAAGAATCCTTTAAGGTGGCATCACCTAAAGCTAGGAGAAGGAAAAGAATTAAGAGAAACGGCCAAAGAAGAAAAGAGAAGAAACTCCTCTTCTTCTTCCTCTTTTCTTTTCTTCCTTCCTATTTTTCTTTTTCCTTTATTGGCCGCCGGTTCTAGCAAGGAAAGGATCCTTGTGTGCCGGCCCTAGCAAGGGAAAAGATAGGAGGCTTGGGCGCCGGCCCTAGCACAAGAAAAGGGAAAAGAAAGTGAAGAGGGGCGCCGACCCTATCTTGAAGAAACAAGGAGAAACTTGTTTCAAGGTGGCGCCCTCTCTTGGAGATTATAGAGGGTAAAAATTGTGTGTCTTTGCCTCTCCTAATCCTTCCCTTTTATAGCTTTGCCATCTTAGAAAATTTAGAAAGAATCTAACAAACTTTTCTTATCCAGATTTAGTTAAAAAAAATCTAAAAAATCTCTTGATAAGATTTTGTTAGTTTCTTTAATAAATTTCCTTAACTAAATTTTGTTATTATCTTAACAAAATCTCTTAATAAAATTTTGTTAATTTCTTAACAAAATTTCTTTATTAAGTTTTGTTATTTTCTTAACAAAATTTCTTAACAAAATTTCTATGAAAAAATCATATCAAAATTTTGTTTACGATTTAGAAGAAATAGAATTCTTAACAGAATTTCATAACAAAAATTCTTAATAGAATTTCTTAACAGAAATTCTTAACAGAATTTTTAAAAAAATTCTTAACAGAATTTCAAAATTCTTAACAGAATTTCCTAACCGAAATTCTTACAGAATTCTCTTAGGTGGATACGAGGCTTTATCCAGAGGCTACAACAGGGACCTAGAGGAGGAATTGGTTTTGGCCTCCTGATGGGCTTGGGCTTCCTGTGTTCTCCCTGAACACCCAACTCAAGTCCATCAATAATAACTCATACCACTAAAGGGTTATTATTGAACTACCGCACCAATCTCATATTATAATATGGGCTCCTTCTTATCATGAGTGCATTAATCTCCCTGTGTTTAAGATATCGTATGTCCGTCAATTAATTGAATTACTGACAACTCAATTAATTAACTTCTGAATCCAAGAGTAGTACCACTCAACCTTATTATCATGCGGAACTAAGTCCACCTGCAGGGTTTACATGATAATCCTTATGAGCTCCTCAAGGGGACATCATCAACCTAAATATTAGGACACAGTTTCCTTCTATAATCAACAACACACCATATACATAGCATTATCTCCCAACTCATCGGACCTCTTGATTTAACGAATAAATCTCACCCTTTGATGAATTAAAGAAATACATACTAAGTATATGTGCTTGTTATTATATCGGGATTAAGAGCATGCACATCCATAATAACTGAGGTCTAGTTCGATTATATAGTCAGTATAAATCGAACGACCTCATACGGTCCTGCTCAATACACACAAAGTGTACTAGTGTAATTTAATAGTCAAGATAAACTAATACCAATTACACTACAACCACTCCAATAGTTTGTCCCTATCCATCTTGGTTGTGAGCTACTATTTATAATTTATAAGGAACCGATAACATGATCTTCTGTGTGACACCACACACCATGTTATCTACAATATAAATTAAGTGGACAACTGCATTACATAAGAAATGCAGACATTTGACCAATGTGATTCTCATTTCATATTATTTCAAAATAGATGTTTATACAAAAGCTTGCTCTGCTCGCGATGTGCCGCCTCCGCCGGATTGCGTCAGATCGCAGTCGTTGATGCGCTCGCGTGAGAAACGAAGTCGGTGCGAGGGAAAAGGAAAACTTAATTTCCAACGCTGGCGATGAGCAGGTTGGAGCGGACGTGCTGAGCGCTCGATTCGGCGGCGATGTCTGGGACGCGTAGGTCGCAGACGAAGTCCCAAAGGCTGAGCGCGTGGAAGAGAGCCTCGGCCGAAGGATAGAGGCAGAGGTCGCGAGGCTTCTCTGTTTCTCTCGCGCGCCTAGGAATAAACTCGCGAAGAAGGAAATCCCGAAAGAAAGGCGGCGCCGAAAATAACCCCTAATTTTGCCGCTCTGATACCATGTTACGAAATAATAAGTCAATCTTATTACATTAAGAGATACAAGCCCCTCTTTATATAGGAGGTTTATGGACCTATTCTAGGAGATTTATTCTAATAAATATAACCAACTTCTAATAAATATAACCAACAGTATCAAATACCGATTATGCATCACGTATACATAACTATCATATTATGCTATCAATTAATTGAATATTCGCATAAATATCAGGTTGTTAAAGCATTAACACGTATACATCATATGTATAACACCCAACTTTACCTCTACCCACGTTGACCTTGGAAAGAGTCCAACAAATCAACGCTTCAAGTTAAAGTCAGTCCGTTAATCATGAAATCATATCTCAATGGTTCTAACATGTTTAATTTCAAGCCGGGCTTGGAGAGAGTCCAACCCAAGCAAGAAATTAAACTCCGGTTCTAACCATATTAGCGGAAGGTGTTAGCTTTAATTATTTGTAAGGGATTTTCAGGTCTCATCCTCTTTTCATGCAAACAATAAGTTATCTACATGACATGATAATAAATGTCATGACATAGTTAATGCAACTAATCATGGCATATGACATGGCATGACATAATTAAAGCAATTAATTATGACTATTTCCAGCCATAGTTATTGTAAATCTTATTTAATAAAATATAGTTAAGAATCCGATTTCACAAATCAAATTCTTTAATTAGATTAGGAAATAAATTTCCACATCTAATCACATATTTTATTTTAGAAAATATAATCTTTAATTAAGAAAATTTAATAAATTAAGAAACAAATTTCCTAATCCAAATTTCCTAACAAATTAGGAAATTCTACAATTAGAAATTCTAAAATTAAATCTTAATATTTTTCTTTTAGGAAATAAAATTTATAATAAAGAAAATCTAATTATTTAGGAAATTAATTTCCTAATACGAAATCTCCTAACCAATTAAAAAATTTCTATAATTAGAAATTCTAAATTAAATTTTAAAATTTCTTAAATTAGATTCATGACTAACTATTAAACGTAAAATCATTTTACGCATAGGTCTGGCACTATCAGGCTCTGATACCACTGTTGGGATTATCCTAGTATAATGCGCGTGTTTACACGTTTCGCAAACATGCGCAGCGGAAATAAACAAATAATTAAGACTAATTATTACACAACACACGCATGTAAAGCAGGAAATAACATGTACAAGGTATGACAGAAAATTAAAATTTTTAGAATAAAAGATTATTCTAAGTGTACCTCGCGGATGATGACGTTGAGCAGTGTTGGCATCAATCGAGCGGTCCTTTTTCGAAGTCCCGCCTCTACTGGTGATCCATGCCAAGCTCTCGTCTGGACAGCTTTCGAACCCACGAGCCACGTCATCATCGTCAGTACTAGCCGATGATTGATAATGATCGATTCGAGAGAAGCCTTATTTTGGAAATCACGCAACAACATTTGTCACGATCGTTCTGGGGATTTTCTAACTATCATCGAGAATCATATTCCCGGTGCAGTTTTTGGTGGTCAACCTTTGACCGCCGATTTAGGACAGTGGTCGGAACTTTTCCGATATTGATGGAAAATTCTCCGGAAGCTTCACAAGCTTCCGAAAGGATGATGGATGGTCGTCAGACGACCGAGGTTGCTCGACAACGATTGGATAGCGATCATTTTTAATCTCCGATGACTGAACACAGTCAAGTGTGAAAACCGACAACCCACATGAAAGACGAAAGCTCACCTTTGGACACAAAATCAAATCCCAATCACAGGAGAAACCCAATTCTGATCTCCTCCTCAATCTCACGCAACATGCTCAGTTCTTGAAGAACTTCAAGTGTTCGGGTGTTTGAACAGAGGCGGCCGACGTTAAAACAGAACAAGCGATCAGCCGAACAGACTCGACCAGCATCAGAGTAGAGCACGCGATGGCGGCGCACACACGCGGAGGGAAAGGAAGAAGACATCACCGGGATCCTCTGTTTTGTCCTCCATTTTGTCGCGCGATCTCCGTTCTGGCGATGAGACGGCGGCACACAGCAGGCTGAGAAGAGGAACAGGGCGTTGGCTCGAGGAAGAAAGCCACAGAAGGCGTCGTGGCTCGAAAGGCGACAGATAGCAAGCTCCAAAGGCCGACGGACAACGACCTCACCATCGGAGAAACCGTCTTCTTCATCCGGAGAAGATGTCCTATTCTGGAACCTCAAAACCATCCCTCAAATCGCCTTGATCATCCCTCACCAGTGTCGCGCTCTCCCTCACGCGATTAGGTTTTCTAGATCGCCATCACCCGGTTACCGCGACCAACCTCTCCTTAAATCGCGAGATGCGATTCTAGGGTTTTTCTCCCTCTCACGTGCAACGCTAGTGAGGTCGATGAATAGCTCCAATTAAACGTGTCTTGTTCCTTTCAACGTCTTATACCCGCTTGGTTCAGGACATGGTCTATTTGTGTCAGTCCCCACTAGGTTGACTACGTCACACCTAGCCTAAGCTAGCTTTCTTGTCCTGTGGATTTAAGTTACTTGTACATATGTCTAAGAATATCGTACTTTTAACATATAA
This sequence comes from Curcuma longa, assembly GCF_044706935.1. Lineage (NCBI taxonomy): Eukaryota > Viridiplantae > Streptophyta > Magnoliopsida > Zingiberales > Zingiberaceae > Curcuma > Curcuma longa. Next base: position 4,004,415 of record NC_133869.1, read on the forward strand.
TATTTTAGCGAAAGACTTTTAGTAACAATCCTGACAAGCGGTCGTAGGATATACGTCTCCTTTTCCAAGGAGCGGTGAATCCTCTGTGGGTTATTCAAACACCTTCGGACACTTCGAATTATACCCAATCATCTCGGGTCCATACCTCTTCGGAGATGTTTGCTTAAGATGTCAAAGTAAAAGCCTCCATGACTAAGGTGACTTGAATACCGCAAGTCAAAGAAAACTCGCATTTAAGCTGCACTGAGATCTTTATTGACATATATATAGAACCATATGAAGTCTCAAGGCAGGTCACTCCAATGAACTGATTACCTTTAACCAACATCCACGTTTAACTCTCAACATCTAATGTCTCCAGCCGTGAGATCAGTTGCTTAGCTAACTAAGGAGTTTAAACGTGCTAGTCTCAACAGAATCGATGACGTCCGTGCTCATCAATTTCTCGACTGAGGATAATTTTAATACATTCATAATTGCACATGTAGAGATGTTCATGAGTTATGATCCAATCACAAATTTTCTCATGCTATGAATCGTATTGTGGGCATTCAGTATTTGAGTTTAAGATCCAATCAAACAAATAGAAAATATGTACTCAAATAGTAAATTGTTATTTATCCAATAAATAGTATAACCATAAAACGATTGCCTTAGAACACCTCTCAAATCTAATAGCAAGAACTAACATTAGAGCTGGAAGAAACATTGATAGTCATTTGGTTGAGTTTACAATATTGTTCAATATGTTCTTTGGTAAAGGGAGCAGAAATACTGGTGACAGTAAATTTTTCTTGGCTTGATTGAGTATGTGATATTCACGACCTTCATTCTTTTTTCATGGTTGTCAATTTGTTGGCTTTCCATATATTTCTCAACATCTATCCTTAGTGTGACTTGGTCTGTTGTAGTGTTCATACCAAAAATGTTTATTTTGACACTGACTTGGGTATGAAACTTTTGGTGGAAACCAAATCTAAAACATGCATTATAACGAATTGTGGTGCAATAATCTCATTGGTAAGTATGACCTTATGACGAGCTTCTTCCTATTGGACATCTGCGAAAGCTTTTTCAGGAGATGGAAATGGATCACGTGTAATAATACAACCATATACTTTATCCAAATTACAATTAAGACGGGTCAAAACATCAAACACATGCTCCTTTTCAATATTATAGCGGTTTTTGACACTACAATCAATGCACATTAAATTTTATTCAAGAAATAAATCAAGTTCCTGTCAAAGATCTTGAAGATCAGAGAAGTATTGTGTCACAGAATTTGAACCTTGTTTTAATTTTTTCAGCTTCGATTGTAATTCAAAAATCTGGGAAGTATTGCCCAAATCAGAATACATCTTCCAAGCTGCGTTCCACACCTCCTTGGTCGTCTTGAACCAGAGATAGTGATGGATGGCTATGTTGGGTTCCATGGAGTTAATCAGCCAGGCAAGCACAATTGAATTCTCTGCCAGTCTAATCTGGCACAATGCATCACTTTTGATGTGGGCTGAGAAGAATCACCCGTAAGATAACCCAACTTACCACTTCCACAGATAACTATCTTCACAGACTGGACCTATTGCAAATAATTATGGTCGTTCAACTTATGGGTCGTAATTTACAAGGATGAGGCATCAGTTCCAGAAAAAGAAGAGAAGGCAACAGAAGTTTTTCTAGCTATGGGTTGAGTGGAAGAATCGATGGACATGGTTGAACCAACGGGCATCATCGTTGTCTTCAGACGAGAAGAATACCACGCGTTTGTTTACAGAAAGAAGCCTCGCTCTGATGCCCTATAAACTAAGTTGAGAAAAAAAATTCTCTCTCATTTTATTAATGAACCAAGACACCCTTTTATAATTACAATGGGAGTTAATAAATAAAAAAGGAATAAATAAATAAATAAAACTATTCTTCCTAAATAAATTATTCTATCAAATCACTCTAATTGATTATATCCTTATTTGCACCCATGATTGGCTTTATACAAAGAAAGATAATATATTTGATTATTTCCTACATATATGTTAGAATCACAAGCTAACCTAACTTAAACCCTTGTTACACATCAAAACATCTCAGTCGAACCCAACCACTTTAGGCTAATTGCACTAACAATGTTGTATGTTTTGAATTTAGGGACAAATTAATATCTAGTAACTTTTGTAATGAGCATGGCTACATGTGTGATCATGATCGATTGTTTATGCTTAATATCAATAAAGTGATATTTTTTGCTCAATGCCTTAATTTTTGGTAGGTAGTTTAAAACATGCAAATTATAATAGAATGCATGACAAGATGAAGTTTGACTTAACTTCTAATGTAGTTGATACAAGAAATACATCCATTGCTCGTAAAAAAACTAAAATAATTACAAAAATATTTTTAAGACAAAAACAAGATTTAATTTATTAGCCAACACATAGTGATGTGATTAATATCAATAAGGTAATATTTTTGTTTAATGCCTTAATTTTTGATAGGTAGATTAGAACATATTAATTATAATAGAATGCATGACAAGCTTGCATGCCAAACCTATAGCAGGAAATAAGAAATATTTCACCATTCATTAATGATTACCCTAAACATTAAAATTAAAGTCATAAATAATTTAGAATATAAAAAAGTAGAGAATCAATGTGGCAATGCAATAAAATGAGAAATGGTGAGTACCATGTTATCCTTTTGAATATAGCACACAGAAATTAAAGTGAAACCTTATTATATTTTGAATTAAGTTTGTACCAAAAAGAAAAAAACCTCATAGAAGGCTTAGGAGAACTGAATGCCTGCCCTAAACTATGTAAAAGTTTGGGGATACCAAGAGCAGCAATTAGACTACCAAAACCTAAAAGGATTACACTTAGTGAAAGAGATATAGAGTTTATATTCCTTAGATACACAAAATAGCAAGGTATTTTAGTTCGTAAAGCATAATGGCTCGATAGAATTTAATAAAGTTATTGGATCAAGGGATGCTGACTTTAATGAGATTAGATTTACCTTTATATCAAGGGGCGTTCACATGGAGCCTAAGGAACCCAAAGTTAGAGGCCAAAGTATCCATTCAAGAAACTTAGAAGAAATATTAAAAAATCAGAAAAGTAAACATCTGAGACTACCCAACGTATAATGAACAGACTTTTAGATGCTCTAGGTGGAAGAAAATAATGAAGAGGTTGTTTGATAAATTTCATTGACATGATCATAGAAATTCATCCTGCCACTTTCAAGGAGTTTATGTCATCTCATAATGCACTTCTTTGAAAAGAAGCTATTAATGATGAAAGAATAAATTTTGAATAACAAGAGTTAAGTTACCATTGAGGTGCAAATGATTAATTGTAAGTGGCTAGTCACATGGAAAAGATACACAAAGGATAGTGGTGAAAAATACAAAGCTAAATTGGTAACAAAGAGGGTACACTACAAAGATGGAACTACCTTCTTTGATATACTCTATTAACTAGAATCATTTCTATTAGATTATTGTTAGCATTGACCTTCATATACAAGCTTGAGATTCATCAAGTAGACATAAAGAGTCACATCCCTAATTGATTATTTAAAACATAATATTTACATGGCTCAACCAAAACATTTCATAGTGTCAGTAAAAGAACACAAGTTATAAAGAAAGCAAGGCCTCTTTATAGTTTTAAGCAAAGTGGTAAATAATGACACGATAAATTTAATATGGTTTTCTTATCAAATTATTTTAGATAAATAAATTTGATAAATGTATCTATAATAGGATTTTGCTTTTAAGGAAAGAAGATGCTATTTGCTTGTATATCAATGGCGTACTTAATTTTGAAACTATTTTAGATAAAACTTAACGAAACTAAATTTATTTTGTCTAATAATGTTAGCATAAAAGAGAGTCAGTGACATACTGGATCATAAATGATTGAAATAATATTTTGTCTAATTATGTTAACATTATTATCATAAGAAAGAAATAATATCATATTGCATTAATTTCATTGTATTGAGAACATGCTTAAAAAAGTTGATTTTTATGATCATGCACAGTTTAGTATTTCAATTGATTCAACACTGAAACTACTAATATATAGTGGTAAAATAATATATTAGAAAAGCATGCAAGTTGATTAGTTTTTTGATGTATACCATGAGATACTAGGTTGAATATCATATCTACAGTGGACAAGTTTAGTGGATATACAAGACATATCTATTGAATGCAATCAATAGGGTTAGAAAATGCATAGAAGGGACAATGGACTACATCATAGACATGGCAGTTTTCCAACATTGCTATAGGAGTACCTAAATGTAACTTGGATAACCAATCTCGCAGATCATTTCATCCATTAGTAATGGATTTTCAACCTTGGTGAGGAGCCATGTCTTTAGGCTCCAAGAAGCACATGTTTATTATGAATTTGACTGTGAGATTGGAATTTGTGGAATCGTTAACCATCGAAATGGAAATGGAATGGTTTAAGGGACTTATACAATGAAAAGTCTACATATATTGATTAAGACACCTATATAAGACACGTTGTTTTGTAATGTATATGGAAGTAAGGCCTCATTTTAGCCCCTAACTCGGTAAGCTAGCATTATTCAACTATGCAGTGCACCAAATTCAGAATGTTTTATTATTGTTTAAACAAAACTTTGGTGGATTTGCTAACAGAGGGTCTTATAAGAAGTAATATCCAAACAATGTGGGATGGGTCAAAAGCCTCCTAACTAATTTGTCGAATGATGGAAACTTAACTAGAGCAATGAAAACATCATGTTGTAAGTTTAATAACTAACAATAATATAAAATGTGAATTCAAGCACCAAGTTATTATCCCAAGGGTAAAGTTATATTCTAACCCATGGCTATCTATAGTAAATATTTTTAAAATTGTTTCCTACTAGGGAAGGAAATAGATAGGAATAAAAAAGGGAAGAGAAAAAACTTATAGAAAAAATATTTCCCTCATTTTGGTTTCCTTTGAGGGAATGGAAAGGAGATAAATTTTAAATTTCAAAATTTTATTTGTTAAAAACATTAAAACAAATAAATAAAAATATACTACAAAAGAAAATAATTTTAAAGTTCTAAAGTCTGGATTTGAATTTCATTGTAAGTAAAAGTAGTTTATCATCCAAATCAAATGCAATTAGAGAAAACCTAGGGGAAATTTTCACTAGCATTTTCTTTCCCTTTCAATTTCAATTAAAGAAACGAAGTGAAAGTGTCACTAGAGAAATCTTTATCTCCCTTATCTGTATCTATGTTTCCTTCCCTCATAGAAAACACACCTTTAGTATATGAATTAAGAGTGTGACCTCCAAAGGATTCAAAGATCCTAACTCAAATTTCAAAATTTTATTTGTTAAAAACATTAAAACAAATAAATAAAAAGATACTACAAAAGAAAATAATTTTAAAGTTATAAAGTCTGGATTTGAATTTCATTGTAAGTGTTGCAATTAGAGAAAACCTAGGGGAAATTTTCACTAGCCTTTTCTTTCCCTTTCAATTTCAATTAAAGAAACGAAGTGAAAGTGTCACTAGAGAAATCTTTATCTCACCTTATCTGTATCTATGTTTCCTTCCCTCATAGAAAACACACCTTTAGTATATGAATGTAAGAGTGTGACCTCCAAAGGATTCAAGTGTTAGATCCTAACAGTCAAATATGGGCATACAACCATAAGAGTGTTGAGTAGGAACATAGCTAGTTCAAAACTGTCTACTATGCAATTTCAATTTCATGACTTTAAGATTATCTACTAAAGCTTAAATCGTGGAACATTTATTGGTATATATATGATAAACAAGCTCGCCCAATGTCTGAAAATATATTTTGTCAAAAAATTCATTTTGAAAATGGTGGTAAACTGCTGGATATTTTTTTCAAGACTTAAGTTTCATAAACGGGTTTCAAAGAATTAGAGATAGAAAAAGAGGACTCATACAAAAATTAGAGATAGAACAAGAGGACTCATACAAAACTTTAGTCTCACATCTATCTCTTGAGGGAGATAGAGCCATTTAATTATAGTTATGTCTATAACAAGTTACTTTTAAAAGAGTTTTTGTGGGAGCCATTTGGTGGAATTATATAGGTCATATGTAAACCAGATGAGTAGATTCATGTGCAACACAAGCATGATGCAATTTAGTGCATGGCAACTTATATAAGCACATATATACAATGACCAGAAACATAGTACCCATAAGACACACATGGCATGTATGATGCACATAAGTCACAATGAGGTGCATATTAGACACAATATGACACTTTGTTAGTGCACTTTACATATATGTATCATTTCATTAGAGTGCATATTAGATTTATATAAAATATCACTCTCCATCTAAGCCACCATGCAAGACAATGGATTTGCTAATAGATTGCACAAGTGGGTTTCAATCAACTGATCTAAGCAAACTAGCATACGCTAATAGTTTCAAACAAACCAAGGTAGTGACCATTGGATTTTTTGGGTCGTTGATTTGAAGTTTTCAAAGGATGTGGTGCACAAAATATTAGAAAAGAATCACTTATGTATATAGATGGTTATGATACCCAATAATTGAGAATCCTCGGAAATAGCTAACCCCCTTCAGCAAGTTCAAGCACCTAATTATCTTAATAATTGGATACTAGCAAAATTTGAGTTTATTAAAATTTACAAATCCTTGTGGCTACCCTTATATATCTATGTATTTTACGAATCTCAATCGGGTATCAGTAGGTGCAGTGCTTGTTTATCATCCAAATCTGCATTTAGATAGGTACATATTTGTGTGACACCTAAAAATCCAAGTACTTGACCCATTGCCATCCGTACTTCAGATCAATTAGAATCAAGAAATTTCAAAAAAAAAAGGTCTCCTCTCTATAGTATAGTAGCTTCTTTCTCCCTATAGACAAAATCTAACCACTAGATTTGTGCACTCTAGCAGGCGGACTTTAGGTACATTGACTCTAATTTGATGGACCAAGGGCTCTTCCTTGCAAGTGCTAGTCATAGAACAACATCAATCTAATTCATCTCTTAGAATAATTTTAATGAAGACGGATTGAGCGAGGGTGATTTATGCTTAAGGAAAGCAACTACACACTTTCAGATCGATGATTGCTAATTCTGATTGAACCAGTCTCAAAGGCACCATATTAGCACCATGTCGAACAAACTCAACATGGACAAATAGCTCATTCTACATTAACTACTAGCCCATCTCTTTCAGTTTCATAGTACCTTAATTAGATGGTTGTCGTGAAAGGACTAGGATTGGCATCTTTCTTGGGAGGACATCCTCTATTGGTGCACTTCAAATTGCAAGAAGAATTGCCTAACGAAGCAGTCTATTGCATTAAAGTCGAATCAAGATCTACATAAAAGAAGTTATATGATCTATAAGTGACTCCATTGAGTTCGCCACCATAAAACTCCATAGTGACATCGACTAATTCAACATATATTTTGATTTTCCCTTCTAAAAGGATCATTGGCTCTCACAATTCCATCTCCATCCACCAAAACTATAGGAAATGTTTTTTTAAAAAAAAAGTAGGCAAATGACGTTTAAAAGCTCACACCCTTCTTTATCTCTAAAGACAAGGTGCCCTAAACAGAGCATCTTAGAAAACTTTAACTGAACCCCAGGGTAGCCTAGGTCAGGTCTTGCATTCAAGGGGGAAATCATCCAGATTGATCAGAATATATCAACATGTGCAACTGTTGAAGACACCTCGTATCAAGGATCACTACACAAAAAAGTTTTGCCTTTCCAACAAAAATCCTTGATCTAATGCCTTGGTCAACTATTCACTCAGATTCCACATTTGTGTTTCAGTTTTTCTCAGCTACTTCAGCATACTTATTTGTCATCTTCACTTAATAACCCTCTTGTCCTCCTAGCTGTTGATAAACTCAGGTTATGTGGAGTAAACGATCTCATGCTACTTGAACTTTCGATCAAACTGCTACACAACAAGACTGCAACCATCAAGATTCACCTGTAAGTTGGCAGGGACTTGGCGATGGGATGATACCACTGGGTTTTCATTGGGTATTACTTGGCACACAAAAATAAACAGGCAATAAATGAAACCTTGCACTATGCAGAGCAATGCTGCATTGTGATTTTTCTTAATGGAAAGCGTTAATCGTTGTTCATCTACACCAACCAAGACGAGCAATTAACTGGAGGGTAAAAAAAGGAGGTATCAGTGCATTTAGTTTAAGCTAAAATTCCAATTTCCAACTAATTGGGTTTGTTTTCCAAAAGAGCGAATTTCCGCTTCGAAAGTTGGTTGATTGCAAAGTGAAAAAGAAAAAGGGGCACGGACTTGAATTCTTATAAGTGAAAGATTTAGAGAAACAGAGCAGAATATTAAGTTGATCAAACTTACCTGGAACAAGCCAAGGACCTTCGAGACGTTCTCTCCGGCCAGCATCCTCCTTAGATCGTCGGAGTACATGAGCCCCACCGCCTCCACGTACACCTCTGCGTCATCGCACTCGCAGATCTCCACGACAACCGGTCGGCTACCCGGTCTGCAACATATCCCTACCAGCTTCTCCGCAAAGAAACGGCTCCGGGCCGTCAGCACCTGCCGGTGCGCTGCCATCCGGATTCGCATCCCGTTGCCGGAGCTTACGGAGAGCTTCACGTCGCTGGGGCCTTTACTAGCGAGGATCATCGCAATTCTCTCTTGCAGGTCGAGCTGTTGGGGCCGCAGAGGGGGACGACGGTGGCCGGCTTCCTGGGTGATCATCTCGAAGAGTGTGGTGGTCCTGGGCGCGGGTAACGAAGGACGCGGTGGAGAAGGGACGGAGGCGACCGCGGAGGATCCCGAGACAGTAGCTGGAGGTGTCGGCGGAGGAGAAGAGATCGGAGACAGGCGAGGCGAGGAGATGAAGCCTTGGCGGATCATGGCGGAGACCTCACCGGACTTCAACAAGCTCTCCGCCACTGCCTCCATCTGGAAAGAGCCGTAGCGCGGCAATCGGATGCTCCTCTGGCACCGCCGTACCGAGTTGAATCCAGCGCCTCCTTCGAACTCGCTCTCGGCAACGACGACTTGAAAGCCGGACGTTGGAGACCACCGAAGAATTAATATTCATCGGGAGGTGATAGTTTATTCTTTCTTTTTCCGCTTTAATGAATGGGGTAATTTTTAAAATGCCCCCGACGAGTTTTCGACGCTTTTCAAGTACCTCTAAAGACTTTACTTGATAAAATAATTTAAATAAATTGATAATAATAAAATTTTAAAAGTGATATTGTATAAAATATATTAAACTGGAGAAGTATTTTGGTAATTTCCGTAATTAATGCGTAACGGCGACAGCAACGTGTGGCCCGCCGCACGCGATCTTGATCCTCAGTGGAGATATGATAACACAAACACATTAATAGCAACATCGACGAATCGATATAATTGATGCCGGCAGCTTAAGTTAGCTGTTACAGGATGTAAAGCGTAAAACAATAATAATAACGTCCAACTGCAGAAGGAATAATTGTTGCATTAGAAAATGATTTGTTTTATCTTTTAATAATCGAAATACATTTTTCTTTGTGGTAGTTGAACCTCTCTATGGATAAATAATAGCGTTATTGGCAACTACCAATTATTTGTCTCCAAATCTTATATTAACGGGTCTGAGTTTCTATAAGGTAGCTGGTGAATTAGTCGTTGGACTAGATCCGTTTACTCAACCCAAATTACTTTTCACCAAAACGTTTTAATGGTTGATTCAACTAAACACTTCTCCGATAAAGTCATTTTACCCATCATGGCGAATGATGCCAACAATTCATGTTTCCATTAGACTGTCGACGTCATGGTTCAGCGTGCGTGGACATGAAGTCTTAGATGAGAAAATAAGTCTTAAGATTAGACAAGAGTATACAGGATGCTAAAGCCATTCTTGGGCTGATAGTAAATAAAAAATTTTCATAGATGATCCAATAATTTAATAATTCGAAGAATCAGATATTTAGGTAATAAAAAAACATAAAGAGGTGTATCTATCTCAAAAATTGATTCCATGCAAATATTCCATATTTAACTCGAACAAAGAAAACCTACTCTAAGATATGAGTTTTAATAATTTATAAATTCTTAATTCAAAAAAAAAAAAATTGAATAAGCCAAGCTAGCAAGGTCAAATACCCCAGGCCAACGTATAGGCGATGCCCGGCCAAACACGAATAAACTTATTCCTAGTCCAAGAGCAAGTCATGAGAAGAATAATACTATGATATCTTGATGCGCAATGTTGACAGCAAGTTATGATGATTATTATTATTATCTTCTCATTTTTGGGGGAAACAAATAGCATCATAATAGCTTCGCCGAGTCACGAGAGTATTATTCCTCAGTGATTCTTAATGCATCATCATAGTTGCGACTTGCCAGCAAAAGAAAGAACATAGAACATTCTCCACAAAATCCCCCAACTTTGGAGCAAATCGAACTTAAGGAACTAAATAGCCACATACTCATCGATGGATGGATTCCGACGCTGTAGCCAAAGTGTAACAAGTTCATGATATTCGTGCATTCTTTAGACTCTTGCATGCAACCACGCCCGCAGATGTTCTCATAGGGTTCACACCTAAAACAGCCAAGCAATCGTCTGTTGTTTTTAGGTGCGGCTGAACAGACTCCCATATCTTTTTCTTTTGGACCTGTGGTATGTCAAACGATGATCAAGGAGCTGCCCAAGAAAAGCATTCCATTTTTCCATGCGTCTCTCACAGAGACAAATGCATTAGCAGATCATACTTATTAGGGCAATGTTAAAAGCTTCCAATGTAGTTGAAGTTATTTGGGCGAGGAAGGCTAATTTGGCTGCTATGGCTTTTGTTAAATCAGTTGACAGTTTAAATACTGATCCAAAAATAAGGTGCAAAGCATTAAATGTAATCTTGATAGCTTTTGGGGAGTGAAAGTATATGAACTCATAAATTAGGATAACTATGGTCAAGAATCCCACATCGAACACAATGATTTCATCCCAGATAAGTAACTGGGCATAAGAAAATGTTGACAGAAAAGTGGAAATTTACAGGGCAATTTAGGTGGTGATCTGCATTAGATTCGTTAGAGCATATTAGTAAAATATAAGCTTTTTTGGAAAATAGAATACATGGAAATGGAAACTGCAAGGAGATTCGATGTTGGGAACTACAGAAATTTTCCACTTAAAATTCTAATTATTGAAAAGGAAATAATTGGCTAAAATCATTTATTATTTAACAAAAAAACAATGTTGGAACAATATAGAAAACAAACATAGCAATCCTCAAGTTTGAGTACAGACACTGACCATGTCTGGTTTGTGACACAGAATAGAGTGCAAATCACGACATCTGATGGTAACATAGGACAATATCCTTCCTTCACTCCCTCACAAACCTAAGATACCAAAGGAGTATGAAGTTTGAAAATATGGGGAGAAACTTAATGAAATAGAGAGTGCTGTTCTACTTCTAAAGCATACTCTTAAAGGAGAGAAAAGAGAACATCAGGGAGAATGAGAAAAATTCCTACGGAATAATAGAAGAGAACAAAGATGCTAAAAGAGTGTGAATAAATTACTGAAACCTGAGTCTGCGAGAATAGAAAGAATAAACACTAGAAGATAGAGAAACCAATCTGATTAATTCTACAATCAGTGGACAGAGGAGAGGAGATAAAGGAATAAGGAGTGTAACGGCAATTCAACTTGAAGCAGAAGTAGAGAAAAATAACATTTTCAAGATATATTGTCTTATTGTTACTTGTCAGCTTCAAGATCCATGTCAGAAAAAGTAACTTAATTCAACAAATGCTCACACATCTGCAATTTTTCACTAAATTGCCTTCCACTTATTTTTTTTTTAATGCTCACCCTTCTCCTTTTAATCCACAACTTCTGAAACCTGTTTTTTTTCCTTTTAAATTACTCCCCACTTTGGCAACACTTGGGTTTGGCCATGTGTGGTCTCATGTGGCTTAGACTTGACTAGGTCCTATGTAGATGCATAGTTTGCAAAATTGATATCGGTGCCAGGATCGATTGATTTAGTAAATCTTAATATAAGTGCCATATCAGATTGGTTGAATCGGTAGGGTCAGAATCAGAAAATACAATAATTTTAGACTAAGGAAGAGATGAAACAAAAGGAAGAGAAAAATTTGATGCAACCAAAAATGGATTCTAATAACTTTAAAACGTGAAGAAATAATCTGTTATAGTTTTCTACTCTATACATTGTACTAAAATAATTAATATAATTAGATATTTCTTTTGATTAGTATTCAGTTGGTAAAATTCTTATTTATTGATAAGAACAACCTATTTACTCACTATATAATTTAGAGTTATATTGTGTAGTTTAATACTAACTATTTTTATAGAAAATTCAAAAATTATCGTCTTCGACATATCTGTCTTTTATTGTTTGGTAATATTTTTTTCTCATTTCTTGTTTTTACTTCATAAAAAAGTTATCATGTTTGAAAAAAAATTTGAGCACACCAGCATTCTTTTTTTTTTGATAGGATATTCTTTTTATATTTTTGTATTACTTTAATTGTCAGTTTCATTTTTTTTTCTCTCTCTCATATCAAATCATAATGATTTTTAATAGCCTAACCATTAAAACACCAGGATGAGCTCTTTCTGACCATTAAAACACCCCTATCGTTATCAAAACACCTGTTTAATATCTGACTTTGTTCTGTTTCCGTCCCATCTCTTGTGCATCTTTCACTTTATTATTACAGACAAGAAGGAGATTGAATTTGTTTAGATTCATAGGTAATTTTATCTATTTGTCTTCAATTTTAATCATGGTAAATTTTTTAATCCAGTTCATATCAGCCTCAACTAGATCGAGATCTGCTGATTTTGAAAACTATCCATAGATAAGCAATTTAGCTGTCCCAAGCCAGATATGCTAGAGAAGTTTATTGAGGTTGGAACAATGGCCTGGGTTGGAAGGAAGTGACAAGCTTCTTGGAGGTAGAAGAAGTGCTTCATTGTTTGATTGGTACTTTGCTTTGATGTAGATAGCTGACCTAATCAAAGTTTTCAAGGTAAGAGGAGATCACAGAGGTATGCCATTGGGAGCAGATATGCGATAAGGGGATGTTGCTATTGGTGTCTGTGCTACTCATGATGACCAACTAGGTGACAAGGATGATAATTTATTATTGTGAGAAAAATTAATTTTAATACTTTTGATTTACCAACTTATATAAACATTAGATGAACTTTCAAATTATAGAGTAAAATAAACTATTGGAAGACATTTGAGCCTCCATCTCTGAAAGTTGATTTTGTCACGATAGAACCATAGAGAGGCTATCCACCTTTAGATTAGTCACAACATTTGGGGTGATAAAAAAGAAATAAAACTAAAATTAGATTTGACTCATCAAGGATCAAGATAAGAAAGATGGCACGACTATTTCATAATAGGAAAGAGTGTCAAAAGAAGATAATAACTAAGATTGTTTTTTCAAGAAACAAAGCAAAGATAAAGATCCATCACTTTCTCACTCATTGGAGAGGTCATTCACGAAAAGATACTGAAGAAACCATACTCTAAACAACTCTACCACAAGTTATGCTGGGAAATAACAATTAAAGAAAAGGGCTGACAACTTGTTTGGAGTAAATTCTCCTTGATCAGGAGAATGACACAACAAAAATTTGAGACTCAAACTAGATTTTTTTTTTAAAATAGAATTTTAAAATATTTTTTTAGAATTTCTAAGAGTTGTGAAAAATTTTTCATAGTTTACAGAGATAAATTGGATCTTTTAGAAGTTGGTTATATTTTTTTAGAGAAAAGATTGGCTATTTTTGATGATTTGGCCTTACTTCAAGTCTACAAAAGCAATTAGGATCTCATGTATTAGATGATCTTTCATTTTTAATAAATTTCTTCTTCAGTGAATTGAGTTGTTGGAATTTATTTTGTGGTGTGGCATTTTGTATTGCATCGATTTTTCTATACAATAGAGAGATGATAACTTACTGGTATTACTACAATAATACAATAATGAGAGACAAGATTTGACCACAATACTCCAACAAGATTTGACCACAATACTCCAACATGATTTGATGTTAAAAGGCTAAAAAATAAATAAATGCATATATGATAAGTTTAGAAATCTTAAATTTCAAAGGTGCTTACCTGATTAGGACCAGCAGCATCAGGTTGCTTATCTCTGTCCTCCTCAGAGCCAAACCAAATTCTTTCACCAGGAGTTGAACCTTCAGGGGGTATGAGAAGCTCGACATTTTCATGAGGTTCATCAGAAGCTGCCATAAGCATTCCATTTGATTTGATACCCCGCATGTTTCTAGGCTTCAGGTTAGCAAGAACAACAACTTTGGTGTCCTGCTAAATAATATGATAATTATGTTAGTACCTGTAAAACCAAAAATCACAGTTTATAAAGATAACAGAGAGTGTTATCCTGCACTAACAAATCTAGCTAAGAAATCTAAGAGTAATAGCTAAAATGAAACCACAAAAATCTCTTAGTTTCATTATTCAGAAGTGTAGAATGTCATAAGAATTTCAGGAGCAAAATAGTCCAAATTCAAAACAATTTAGTGTTCACTTCATCCGATATTATTGTATTAGAGTCTGAAATAAATTAGCTTTAGCAACATAGAAACTAATGTTTCACCAAAAAGGGGGGAATAACCACGGGAAGAACGACTCTTGATTTACTAAGACCTAATAGAAATTTGAAATCAAATAATCTGTTTTTGCACATAAAAGGAAGAGAAAAATTTTAAAAAATTTGCATTCTCGTGGTTGTTAGAGATATACCTCATATAAGCATTTAAGCAAACATAGTACATGACAGGTAATAATAGATTGTAGAACGAGGGCTTAAATAGAAAAAAAAAACGAAACCTGGAGCTGCTCCAACGGAATGTAGTTGACGAGCCCACTACAGATGGTCCTCGGTTCGGACTCACCGACGTCCACTTCCTCCACATACAAAGAATCCGCCTCGGGGTGCCTCCATGCTTTGAGGATGCGCCCGACCCGAATGTCAAGAGCATCTGCAGCCTCTCGCAGAGGGTCAGTAGGAGGACTCGGAGGATCTCCCTCCTCCACTGTTGAGGATTCAGCCTCACTGACCGCCGATTGGGGTGGCTCCGAACAGTATGCTCTTGCAGCGGGCGAGGAACGGAGGAAGGAGTAACGATTGGTGGCGCTGCCATGGGAACGAAGGATAGGGAGGAAGCGGGAGGCGCTGGAAATCCTCTTGTTTCCGGCGAAGCGGGCGTTGAAGGCGGAGATGAAGAGCCCCACGCCGCCCCTCGCGATCGTCGCGGCCATTCGAGCACAAGTTCGTCAGCCACGATAAGCGTGGAGTGAACGGGTAGGATCGCGTTATCCTGTTAAATATTTATTTGTTTAAAAAATCCAAAACAAATATATTTTTTTCACAAAATACTAATTTAATTCTTTTTCACCATTTTCTTTAAAATATCCTTAATTGAAATATCGTCGACAGTCTCTGGCAGCCAAAAGGATCGAAGCCAACCAAACGTTCTTGTAGTTGATCACAAGTAGGCTTGGTTGATCGGGTAAAAAAAATCTCAATTTTATGTATAATGTATAACAATATCCTATTTTATTATAGATAGATCTTACGGTTTGAAATTAATAGTTCAATTATTCTAAATCATCAGCTCAACAATTTCAAGAATATCAATGCTTAACTTTAATCTTTAAAGATGATTATGATTCACAATTTGAAATCATCGATTATGATTTGATTCACGATTCGTGAGATTTAAGATTATTATTATTTTTATTTTTAAAAATTTATAGATTTAAAAATTTTAAAAAGAGTTTATACTTATTTAATGAATTGACTAATCAAACTATTATATTAATGCTAAGTTTCCCAAAAAGAACACATTGTAGAATCCCATTATAACATCTCAGTGAGTACCGTTATATCTCCATGAGAACTCGAGTGCATAGGTGAGTTGGTTACGACGCAGCAGACTTGCAGAAGAGGGCAAGGGTTCGAATCCTGGCGAAGCCAGGCAATACCCTCCTGCATCGTAACCAACTGCACTTTCTCGATTTACCTCCTCACAGATGGTCGTGGGGCCGACCGTGTGGGGCCGCTAAGGTGGCGGATCCACCTTTTTACAGAAGTAGTGTTATTAAATATTCAAGATTGGACATTACATGGTCTGATTGTAAAGTATCGACAAGAATTGCTACATCTCTATGAAAACTTGAGTATGATGTTAAATATGTGTTTTGGCCAATACATCGTCCATGATCAAGCCACCAATTCACGAACTGTTAACGTGCACACTCCATGAAGATAATTGCCGAGAAAGATGAAGAAACTTGAAAATTACTCAAAAAGATAGTTAGAATGGCGCCAGGGGTGGGTCCCAACAAGTCACTCCAACGCTTAAGTTAAGAGTTTTGCATAAAAAGAAGTTTAATGACTTGGGAAAATTTAGAATGATGTGTGTGTACCTGTGCCCATAGGTATGGACAACCTTTTATAGAGTTGATCTCTGAAATATTAACGTCCGTTTAGGAAATATTTAGATATACAAGATTCTGTTTCGATATACACGTTCTTATTATTCATGTTTTTCAAAATATTTTCCTTATTCTTTGGGTGAAACAGTTTTAGAGTTTCCTAATCTTAAAAATGAATCAGTTTTATAACTTTAGCTTGCATGACACGTGGAGGTAATAGATTTTTGCTACATCACAAGCATCCTCAATTAGTCTAGTCGAAAGAGACGTACTCCGACTAACTGAACTATGTTTGATGAGGTATCATCGCTCTGGCACATATGGATAAAGTGGCCATAACAGGATCTTGAGCTTGGGGCTCGGTGCTCCAAACCTATCATAAGGCAAAGTTACGATCTCAAGGCTCAGTGATTCAGGCCTATCGTAAGACAAAGTCACGAGCTTGAGGTTCGGTGCTCCAAGCTTATCGTAAGGTAAAGCTGAGAGCTCGAGGCTCCAGGCTTGTGGTAAGGCAAAATCGGGAACTCGGGGCTCGGTGTTTTAGGTCTGTCGTAAGGTAAAGTCACGAGCTTGAGACTCGGTATTCTAGGTATGTCGTAAGGTAAAATTGCAAGATTGGGGTTCGATGTTCCAAGTTTGTCATAAGGCAAAGTCGAGAGCTTGGGGCTGGGTATTCCAGGCATGTCGGAAGGCAAAGTCACAAGTTCAGGGCTCGGTATTCCAGGCATGTCGTAAGACAAAGTCGCGAGCTCAGGGCTTGGTGTTCCAGGTCTATAGTAAGGCAAATCGTAAGCTCGGGGCTTAGTGTGTTGGTGCAAGGAGTACTAGTTTATCCTCAAAGTTTCGATGCTTGACAATATACCTAGGTCTGATCAGTTTGACCAAGGGTTGATCCAAACATGACCTAATATTTGGATGTGAGTGAAGTCTAGTCAAGTCAGTTTGACCAGAAGGCTAGCAAGAATTCTTAGCCGATTAGATCGGACAAGAAGAAGTCCTAGTTGAGATTAGGCAGGGAAAGTCCTAGTTGTGATTATCCATCTCATCCATAAATCCCCAAGTCAATCTCTTTTGCTCTACCACATCCAAAATTCACAACCATTTCACTCCCCTCAGAGTCTAGAATACTAGCCTTGTGACATCACTATAGCTAACAACGATCTATGTGGTTTGATATCTTTTTATTACTTGACGATGGTCACATAATTGTGACTCTATCAAATTTTTGGTGCCGTTGTCAGGGATTGTTGCTAATAACTTTAGTGATTAACAATTTTAGTTACTCTAGACTTCGAAAAGAAAAAAAATTAAATATAGAAAATTCAAAATATTTTTTCTTAAGGATTAAATGGATGTTCATATAAAGAGGTTACTCCAAAAAGAAAAAGTAATATTAGCTGTGTTGTATGCCGATGACTATGGTGCGTTTTGTGGTGCTGATGGCCATGTCTTTAAGAATTGCCTAGCTTTATCTATTTTATTTGACTCTGCCTATAAAATTCCTCCACGTGAGGAATGGGAGTCATCACTCACTTGTTATGATTGTTTAAGACAGGCTCCGTGTTGTGAAAGTTGTGGTAAAAAGTTTCAAGAGGTCGAACATAAAAAGGTTGAAGATCTCATTGAGGATTTATTTGAAAATCTACTCTATCCCACTATTAATAATATGATAGATAATGATGTTGTAAGAAGATATGTAGGGACTCGAGCTAAGGTGAGAAGGTCCCAAGAATTCTATTTTTCTATTCCAAATCTGAATTACTAAGGAATTTCGCACTATAGTAGGTAGATAGTAAATTTGGGGATCAAATTTTTATTCCAATAAATGTCATATTCGAGAATTTTTATTATTATTTTATATATATATTTTTTATTGATGTGAACTAAATTAAATTAATTTGGTTTGGATTATGATGGAAACGAGTTGTGATAAATTGGAATAGAAATTTCGTCTCGAGAAGACGAAACAAACAAAACTAGTTTGGGCCAAATCAGAGTTCGTTTGAATAGTAAACCAAGCAAATCAACTAATTAGAACAAACCCTAAATTTTAAACCGGTTTAACCCAAACCCAAACCCCTTTTTAAGAAGTTACTGTGTACTCCTCAAAATAACTGCCGCCGCCGCTGATTCGTTCTGCGCCGCACGACCGCGTCCGCACCTGCGACCGCGTCTCGCGCAACCGACGGACATCGTCGCCCGTGCCGCGTCCACCGGCGAAAACATCGGGAAGCAGCCTTTAAAAGGTCGTGCGAGGAGAGGAGTCGAGGCATCAACCCTTTCCTCTCCTCTCCGTCTCGCCACTGCCGCCGCAAACCAACTGCCGCCGCACTGCTCCGCCACCCACAGCGTGGGCTTCTTCGCGATTCCCTCCTCTGCCCGTCACCTGCCGCCGGAGCCAGCGCCTTCTGCCCTGATCGCCGCTGCACAGCCGCCGTTGCTCTGCCCTTCTTCTGCCCGACGCCACCGCCGCCATGCCCTGCTGCCCGTATCTTCGACTCCGCCCACCGCCGCGAGGAAGGAAATCGAAACCCCTGTTCAGCCCTCACCTCCCCTACCGCCGGCTGCCAACGAGGATCACAGTAAAAGAGAGGGTTATAAATTGATTAAGTAGGTTAAGGTTAGTAATTAATTAAGGCTGGTTTAATTAAACGGATGATTAATTAAGAAGAACTAATCTAGGTTAATTAGATTATTAATCAATTAGCGATTTGGATTAATAAATGAGGAGTTGATTGGAATAGGATTAACTTAGATTAACGGGAATTTAATTGAGTTAGATTAACCTTAGGATCAATTAGGATTTTCCTTAATATTTAGTAGTGTTGTATTTGTAAATTTCAGGACATTGATTGGTACGGAGAGATTCTTAATGCAACGGTTCGTCAATCAAGTGGGTACCTTCTATCCTTGGACTCTTAATCTTCCTTGTGCATGAATAAATAAATATTAAATGGATATATGTATATTTATATGTGTATAATTGTTTTAAAAAGGGGGTTAAAATGATCTTTAAAATATTGAAACAGGGTTAAAATAATTAAATTATTAAAGGGTAAATAATTGATATATTTGTTGTTCGCACATGGGTTCATCTGGGGAATTTAAAATGGAAAAGGGTGGTTTCAAAATTTAAATAGATATTCTCAATTACTCTGCTATTGATACTTGTCTTTTTATACTGCTTGACCTTTTATTTCTTATATTGTTGATATTTTGTCTGGTTGATACTTGTCCTTACCTGCAAATCTGATTGTGATACCTAAATGCATGAATAATATTTAATTTGGTTAAGTTGGTCATTTAGACCAAATCATGAAGATACATACTGAGAATGTAACATATATAACATAAAATGAAATTGATAAATATTGAAAGGTGTTAACTATGAGCCTAGTTATGATACCAAAGTTATATACCAGAGTACTGGACCGTACACCTGAGTAATGGTGCGAGACGTAGTCCTCGATCCAGAGCACTTGACCAGCCACATATCGTTGTGGTAGGGCAGAGGCCGCGATCAGTGTTTATTTGTCTTCCACCGGTGAGGGCTAGAGAGAGAGCCCGTACGTTAGATAACGTATGCGACAATATATTTTGAAGAGGCGCTGCTAGCCTAGATTATGAGATTTTATTGTTTTTCTTACTCTGATGATATTGGCTCCTGTTATATTTCTTATACACCTGTTGACACTGATTATGATAATTAATCATATTGAGATTATACTGATGATAATGGAACATGACATGATTAAACAATCAAGACTGAGAAATTATCATAATGGATGATAAAGTATAATAATTAAGATAGTAGTAATTGAAGATAATGATAAATGGATATATTTATGTTAGGAAGACTTTAAGAAGAGCTTAAAATGACATTGAGAATTATGATCTACTCTATTCCCTTTGGCTTCTTAAACAAGATTAAATTCATGCACATCTTTCCTGATTAACCACTTAGCCTTTGGCTAACTGTCTACTTTCTTTGACTTCTAGTTGCAGGCACAGGTTAGTAGATAAGGACATCGGAGCTTGGAGTTCTACCGGACTGCCCCCATCTCACAGCAAAGGCGAAATTGGTTTTCCTTCATATGCTTTTGGAATAGTTGAGTACTTCGTATGGTTTGTCGGTTTCGGATTTTATTTGGTAGTGGTGGTTATTATAGTTGATGCATGTGCGTATATGAGTAGTTATGGCCGTGTAGGCCCTTGTATATGTATGTTAGATTGTAGATGGCCGTGTGGGCTTCTTTCTGTTAAAATGTATTCAAGGAAATTGAATTGTTATAGGGGAGATGCTGCCGAAATTTTTCGGACGGCCTCCCGGGTCGTGACAGTAAATGTTATAAATAATGTAGGATTATGAGTCTTTGAAAGGGTTAGTGTAGGGACTTGTGCATTAGAGGTCAAGCCCCAAGAATCACTTCTCTCAGTTGATATTCCAACCACACCAAAGCGCACCCTACCCTCAAATATATTTGATGACTTGCTTAACTTTGTGATTGGTAAAGATACTATTTCTTTCAATATATCTATATTTACCAATTCATCTTTTCTCAAGCATATTTGTGGTAGAAAATTTTTTGATTATAAATCATATACAAACTTTTCACAACTATTATATGAGATTACTAGTAGTAACCATTTATGTATGAGCATATTTAATGACAAGCTCAGGGCCCTCAACCGTAGAGTTCTGAAGTATCTTACACCTCCACGGTCGAGGTTTAAGAAATAAAAATAAAGGTCAAGCTAAAGACCTTAAACAAGCGCTGCTTGTAAGGCAATCCAAGTTTCATTTTTGTCTCATTTTGGTTTCTTTCCTTATTTTTTTATGTTTCATTTTGTTTCTTAACCCACAAACCCTCTACTTACTTTTTCTTGTTGTATTTTCTTTTGAAAGTTTCATTGATATGGAGAAGGGCGCTTACCTTGAGGAGGGGGATTAAATAACTAGAGGCTCTGAACATCTTTGGAGCTTCATTGGGTAATTCCTCTCCAATCATATTTCTGCTCCATTAATATTCCTTTATTTTCATTGAGACATAGAAAAATGTAAGTCTGGGGGATGTACATATTTTAGGTTCTTAGTTAGATTTAGTTATATTTCTTTTGGTTTCTTTATGCATAATAAACTTTTCTAGCTAGTGGCATCACATATCATATCATTGATGGTTTGTCTTCTTGCAAAAATGCTAGCATGCTTTTATTTTAGATTTTATTGATGTGATATTTGGAGCTAGTATGTTTGATGATTGATCTTTCCTATCCTTAGTAGCATGAAGTGAGCTATGTTTTTATTGAAAAAATTTGAGTTTTGGCATAGTTTTAGGATCTCCTTACACTATTGTCTAATTTAGGAGGTTGATTAATTCTAAAATTAGTCATGATTCATGAGATCCGATTAGTACTAGTATTTTCATGGTGATCTTCTATTGCATTTTGGTTACTAGACCAACTCAAATCATGTCAACTCTTTTGAAAAAAAAATCTTGAATCCAAAAAAATAGGAAAAGAAAGAAAAAAAAACTCAAATGCTTCTTTGTTTTGATTTCAATACATTGTAAATAAAAAATGGATGAAAAAATAGTATCGAGAGTGGAAGCATTTCAATTACCCCTTTGAGACCAGTAAGGGTTACTGGGGAAATAAATGATTTGTTTCTCTTGATCTTGAGGCAACCCTTTGAGACCTTATGCAATGGAAGAGATAAACTAAGCATATGACAGGTAAGTGTCTAAGGCTGAAAATATTTAGGAACACGGTAGCATGACGACTTGACTTTAAGTAGAGTTTTGATACCAAATTGACTAAGGCTACTTTTTGCACTGAGCATGGAGAACTAACTCTTAAGTCACATTTAAGTAATTTTAATGTATAACTCACCAATGATACTATATGATAGGATTGGTGTAGGGTCAAAAGGATGTCCGTATCTCCACAATGACATGATATTGTCCACTTTGGGCCTAAGCCCTCATGGTTTTGCTCTTGGGCTCTACCCAAAAGGCCTCATTCCAATGGAGATACTTTCCATCCTTTTAAACCCATGATCTTTCCCATGTGTTTTAGATGTGGGACTATGTTTGCACCCTTGTAACCCAACAATCCCTCCTCAAACAAAGGACCACTGGAAGCTCCGCTACCATTTCTCATGGTCCGACTGCCATTTCTCATGGTCCGGCTGCCATTTCTCATGGTCCGACTGCCATGGTCCGGCTGCCATGTCCCTCATGGTCCGGCTGCCATGTCCCTCATAGTCCGGCTGCCATGTCCCTCATGGTCCGAGTCTCCCCTACTTCCTTTGTTTTCCTCGAGGGTCCCCACATGGTTAGATCTGGATCATGGCTCATCCGACGGTTAGTCCGGTGAAGAGCGGCCTCACTTTGATACCAATTGTAGGGTCAAAAGGATGTCCGTATCTCCACAATGACATGATATTGTCCACTTTGGGCCTAAGCCCTCATGGTTTTGCTCTTGGGCTCTACCCAAAATGCCTCATTCCAATGGAGATACTTTTCATCCTTTTAAACCCATAATCTTTCCCATGTGTTTTAGATGTGGGATTATGTTTGCACCCTTGCAACCCAACAATTGGTTGTGATTCATTAGATATTATGATACTTCATTCTTTCAATTCATGAATCTAAATGCAGGTTTTTGCTTGAGGACAAGCAAAAGTTTAAGTTTGGGGGTGTGATGAGCGTAGGTCATATTTGATTTTTAGCATTATTTAACACTCATCTATTTGTAATTGATTGCATATGCTCTACTTTATCACACCTTATTCATTTATTATTGCTTGTTTCTACTCTTTTGCTCAGAGATCTGCTCTTTGTATGTTTTTGATTGACAGTATGTGATTCAAAGCTAAAATGATACATATTTGATGGTGGAGCAAGAAGTGGAGAAAAGAGATTCGTACTGGCCGTGCTCGTCATCACGGGCGAGTTTCTTTCGTAGCAAACATGAAGAAATAGAGAAAAAGGAGCAACAGAGCAGAACACGGTCGTGCCTCACATTTCAACCTCAAACACGGCCTGGCCGTGCCAGGAGGCACGACCGTGTCCCTCCAACAGAGTGAAGACAGCAAGGGGGCGTGCCTATTAGGCACGGCCGTGCCCACTTCCAGAGCAAGACCAAGTTGGGGTCGTGCCTACAAGGAACGATGGTGCCCACTTTCAGTGCAAGACCATGTTGTGGTCGTGCCTACTAGGCACGGCCGTGCCTGCGAAAGCTTCAAGGCGAACTTCCAGACCGTGTACCCTGTCTGGATAGTTTTGCAGACTTAAAGTAAAACAGACATAACATTCAGCTCCGATTGACTCACAGGCCATGTCACCTATCAAAATATAGATAACTTCAAGATCTACAACTTTGCTTCAGGGTGTACAGAACGATTACTTCTTTAGGGCATGCTAAATAGCACGACCGTGCCTCCTGACTACGATCATGCTGGGTGCTCTGCCCAAACTGCATACTAAACTTTGAAGATCCCAGGTCAGATTCCCAATTTCTGGTTCAATTAGCAAATGAAGTAAGGTAGGGACTCGAAGTCAAACAATTTAAGTAAGCCTAGCTCTACGAAGCGGTATAGGTAGGGAGGGCGTGCCTAGGTCTAGGTGCTAAGAGTAAGAATGGTTCGTCTCCGTTACTAAACGTCTAGCTCTGGAAAGACGACTTGGTTTAACTTTCGACTCAGATGAAGTTATGGGTCGGTCCATCTATCAAATTGAAGATAATTTGATATTCTACAACTTTGGTTCAGGGTCCAATTAAAGAAAACTGAGTTTATTGAGTGAAAAATTCATTGAGGTGGAGTCTTATAAACTAGGAAAAATCTGGACAGTTTTAGAAGAGTATAAAAGGGCGAAACAAACCCAATCTTGGGTCATCTTGGGATCTAGGGAAATCCTAAGATCTTGGCTTGAGGGGGCAGTGCCTCCCCACTCTTGGGGAGACCCTAAACACTTCATCTCCACCGATCCATCCTACGCCGGAGCAAGAAGATCTTCAACGGATACCCATGCTTCAAGATAAGTCATTCCCTTTCTTGTGGATGACGTTTTTCTTGCATACTTGTTGTAATCTTCTTGTAATGGAGTAGATCTTTTGAGTTTATGATGTAGGATGAACATTAATGTAATGATGGTGATGTAACATATTATTTTTCCTATTCAATAAAGAGTTTACACTTGTTTCATGTATTGTGTGCCTTGAACTTGTTTGATGAAATATTTGTGTCAGCACATGTGCATGATTACGAGGGGTAGATTACTGTGTAGGGGGATCTTAGGATCGTATGATCGGGGTGCCTTGTAACAGAAGGTGAACCTTTAATCGGATTTTTTGAGGTGATCTTTATATGGTGATAAACTACCTTAGCGGATAGCTAATAGCTATTGATGACTAGGAAGGGGTCCCTTAATTGGGTGCTCGGTGACAGAGAATAGTATACCAGTAGTATTGCTAGAGTGCTCGGTGACAACAGGAGAGCTATAGAACTAGACTATCTAGGTATCGTCCTGAACTAGTAATCGTAACGTTAGAGTATCATGATTTAATTCCGACAAAGCCTGACGAGGTCGAGTTGATATTTTAGTTAGAATCCCCACAATGAGGTAAACATTGAGAGTAAGGGAATAAACATGAATTAGAGATGTCACCTAACATTGATGTGAATCCGAAATCCTAGACTTATCCATCTCATCCATAAATCCCCAAGCCAATCTCTTCCTCTCTACCACATCCAAAATTCATAACCATTTCACTCCCCTCAGAGTCTAGAATACTAGCCTTGTGACATCACTATAGTTAACAACAGTTCTTGTTGTTCAATATCTTTTTATTACTTGATGGCGACCATATACTTGCGGCTCTATCATCGGGAATAGTCAAGAGATAGACTGAGTGACTGAGTTACCAAGCTTAGACTGGTCGAGAAAGAATGAGACCAACCTAGAGTCGGGCCGAGTGGCCGAGCTTATTGAGGTCGGGAGTGATCGAGTTCGTAGAGATCGAGTCAATCCACCTAAGATTGACTGCTAATCCTTTGACTTATCATATCAGTCTACCTCTTGACTTTCATTGCCACGTAATACCATTTAGGATCCGCCGCATCACTATCGAATCATTTGAAATAGCAAAAGTAGAGTTTCCATATTCACATTTAACTAGCATAAATCAATATTAGACAGCATGGATACAAATAAAAAATGTTGAAAAATATTATTTGCCTATCATAGCCATTTGACAATTTGAAAGGCACCATCCTATTAAAATAAGACATAATTATGATATTCAAATGGAACAAATATTTAGAAATTAATTTTAATACGTATAAATTGTATTATAAATTAATCTTGTAAATGAATCAAATAAAATATCTGTTCCGGTTGAGAATAGCTCCTGGACACGTCACCGGACCTAGCTCGCCGTAGGGTGGGGTCGGTGGAGAAGAAGAAGGAAAAAGAAGAAGAAGGAGGAGAAGCTTGAGGACCACCGGACCTGCAAGCACAACAACCGTCAGTAGGAAGGCCGGGTGTTGCCCCGGCGCGACCACTCCGACGATCAAGTTAGGGGCAGTGGAAGAAGGAGGAAGATAAACAGTAGAGAATAATCGAGACTCTAGAAAGTTGCAAGTGAGAACCAGAGAGATACCTGTGAGGGGGGAGTGGTCGGTTTATAGAAGGACTATTAATGTACCTGTCACGTCAGCATTTAAGATAAGTCTTCTCATGATTAATGAGGTGGCAGAGATAATCAATCTTGCTGTC
The DNA here is from genome assembly GCF_044706935.1 of Curcuma longa. Lineage (NCBI taxonomy): Eukaryota > Viridiplantae > Streptophyta > Magnoliopsida > Zingiberales > Zingiberaceae > Curcuma > Curcuma longa. Next base: position 4,030,740 of record NC_133869.1, read on the forward strand.
CTATCGTTTCATAAAGCTATCTTTAGTCACTGTTGGGATATTCAGCGGGGATATGGTATTAATTAAAGGGGGCGTGGGCCTGTCAGAGAATAATGATGAGGTGAACTAGGATCTATTGACAAATGTAAGTAAGACAGGTGCACGGGTCCAGCGAATTGTCGTAGGCGTGAGAAGATTTGGCCGGACGGCTGTGGTACAGGTGGAGCATATAAGGCTCTTGCTGGCGGGGAGGATCCGGACACACTTTTGCCGGATGAGAGGATCCGGCGAGGCACCTATCGGATAGGAGGATCCGGCTAGACACCTGCCGGACACGAGGATCCGGCTAGGCACCTGCCGGATAGGAGGAGCCGGCTAGGCACCTGCCGGTCATGAGGATCCGGCTAGGCACCTGCCGGACATGAGGATCCGGTCAGGCACCTGCCGGACATGAGGATCCGGCTAGGCACCTGCCGGATATGAGGATCCGGCTAGGCACCTGCCGGACATGAGGATCCGGCTAGGCACCTGCCGGACATGAGGATCCGGCTAGGCACCTGCCGGACATGAGGATCCGGCTAGGCACCTGCCGGACATGAGGATCCGGCTAGGCACCTGCCGGATATGAGGATCCGGCTAGGCACCTGCCGGATATGAGGATCCGGCCAGGCACCTGCCGGATCCGGCTAGACACCTGCCGGACATGAGGATCCGGCTAGGCACCTGCCGGATAGCCGGAGGATCCGGCTAGGCACCTGCCGGATATGAGGAGCCGGAGGGGGGGGGGGGGGTAACTGGGTGTACGGACCATTCAGGGAGAAACCAGTTTAAGACACAAGTCAAGTCCTGGTTAGACCCTTGGTTTATCCCCGGAACATAAGCCTCCCCACTAGTCTAGTCGAAGGGAGCGGGGAGCGTACTGACTAGGCTCAGTCAGACTTGTGTCTTAGTTGGGCCCAAGGCTGGGCTTAGTGACCTGGAAGATAGAGAGAGAGAGAGATACGCAGGTGGGACCAGGTCTACCCGCATCTCTTAAGCAACCTAATTGCCTGCAACACGTGTCCGTGCGAGGTTGGTGGGTGCAGAAAAAAGGCGGTTTTACCAGGCGAAGCATGGGGGGTGTCTTGTCCGAGGCATGAGTAATGATGATATTGGGAGCGGGCGAATCCTTCTTGGAGAGCGTGCAGACACCGTTTAGTCTTCTTCTCGGGGTGCGCATGGATTTTATAAGGTGACCTTTCAAATCCGTGGGTTGGGGGGCTATAAATAGGGATGATAGCGCGCGTTCCTGTTATCATTCTCGAGCAATACTCCTGCGAGAGGCGCACCAAGATCGGAATCGCGGCCATGGACATCGACGGCGAAGGATCCGAAACGGGTTCCACCACGCACCCCCATGTTTCGAATGAGATGGAGACACGGGTGCAGGTGGCTCTCTATCGAGCCCGTGTAGCGGAGGAGAGATTGAAGCGCGTCGAGGAGGAGCTGATCCAGGCTAAGCTGGAGATACTGAGGCTTCAGGACATCATCAAGGTAAGAGCTACCCAGGGCAGTGTCGTGGCGGGTCATGTTGAGGGATCCACTTCCTCGGTGCTGAGCCTGCTGGAGAAGATACAGGAGGAGATGGGGTTCATGCAAACTGCGGTCAGGAGGCTGCCCCGTGACCCTTCTTCGGAGTGATCGTCTACTTACTTCTGCTATGTCACTGCTAATGTAATGGCTCGCTTATGCTAATAAAAATCTTGTTTATTGTAAATGTAATGTATTATCTAGTGCGTAAAAAGCAAGGTTCATTAGGATAAGAGGGATGGAACAGATTACTGCTAGGCTTGAGTTCGAACGCTATCAGAGGAGTGTGCTGAACCAACCGAGAGAGAGAGAGAGCGGGACAATTAAGCCGATAATTAAACTGATATGCGGTGTCAAGGAGAATAAGTTGTGGAGACGCGTGTCACGCTATGACTGGCGGTATTTACAGCAAGTACTGGCGTCGTGTGGGCGGAGAGGGGCGTTACCATTCCCGAAATAAGCAATAAAAGAGGCGTGCTCTTCTTTTTTGTCTTTTCGTATGCAGCGTCTGACATCAGCAAAACCGTTCGGAGAAACGTGCTCAGATCCGACGGCTCCAATGAGATCCCGCCTTTTCTTTATCCCTGATCTGATGGCCACGGAGAGTTAGGGTTCCGATACATAACCGGCGTGAGTTCTCGAAAGACTCATCTCGCACATCTTCTTCCTCGCGCCTCCTTTCTGCCGTCGACACTTCTGCCTCAGGCGTCTACAGTGCTCTTCTTTCCCTTCTTCGGCAATCTTTCCGACGTAAGCTTCCCCTTCCTATCCTAGTTCGCATTTTTGGCCTTCGTATTTCTTTCGCTTTCGGGGTTGTAGGCATGTCAGAGTCTAACCAAGCTTGGTATGAGTCCATGGTTTCGGTTTTTGATAGCGAGACTAGGTCAGCGATAAGGGATCGATTTGGGATCCCCCGTCAGTATAAGATTAAGGTGCCTAAGAGCCATCACCGTCCACACCTTCCTCCTCCCGGTTATCAGACCTTCTTCCTTGACCAGTTGGAAGGAGGTCTTCGGTTCCCTGTTCCTGACTTCTTTCTAAGGGTGGCCGCGTATTTTGGTGTCCCAGTTAACCAATTCGCTCCCAATACTTTTCGGTTTCTAGCTTGCACTTGTATCCTCTTTCATGTGTATGACATTCCTCTACACCCGACGATCCTCCACTACTTTTTTTATCCCAAGAAGGGAGAAGAGGGAGTCTTTTATCTAAACGCACGTCCTCACCACAAATTCTTAGCTGAGTTCCCGTCATCTGTGAAGTTTTGGAGGACGAGGTTCTTCTTCGTTCGTCCCCCGAGCCCTATTCGTGTTACCGATTGGCAGGATGAGACGCCGCCTCCTCCTCGGCTAGCCAACTATAAGTCGCATGCAGCCTACCAATCCGCCTTCCAGGTGATAAACGGTTTGCTGTTCCATACGGACCGGCTGCTTAGTGAAGAGGGTTTGCTATTTCAAGCCGGTCTGAGCCCCGTTGCTGCGGAGCTGTCTCAGCCACTCAGTAAGTAGATGTTTCTTTTCTTAGTTCACCGATTTCTAATTTCATATATTTCTCTGTTGGTTTGCAGAGGATCTTCTGATGGCGGCTTCGCTGAACAAGTTCATCAAATGGGACCGGGCCTCTTTTAAGAAATCAGCAGCACCCATTCCTTCTGAAGGGAGTCCGGCACCAGCCGCGTCGGCTGGCAGTCAAGCGGCCGCAGCCGGGTCTGAGACGAGGTCTCAGAGGGCTGTAGAGAAGAGACCCCTACCAGAAGAGGCTAAGGAGAGGGAGCTTCGGTCTAAAAAACCTCGATCTGACAAATCAGGTGGGAAGGCTCCTCAGGCCTCGAAGTCCCGTACCCCAGAACCGTCGGGAAAAGAGCTTTCGACTGCCAAAGCGCTGACGATCAAGGAGCCAGACCCTGAACAAGCATCCCGACCGCGCCCGATTACCTTTGATCCAAGGAAGTTGAAGCAAAAGGCGAGGCCGGAACCGGCGGCCAAAGTAAAACCGAAGAAGAAAAAATCCAGTCCGGCCAGGGCCCCACCGTCTACTCCAGGAACTGGATCGAGCCGTCAGGCGGAGCGCCCAACTGAAGGAGAAGACGACCCGGCAGGAACGGAGCCGGGTACGTCACCAGGGCACCTATCGGCCGGTCGTGCAGAGGAATCTGCGCCTTCGTCACCCCTTGGTTCAGAGGTGGAGCCAGTCACAGATGTAGGAGGCAAACCCATGCTCCTTCCACCGGCTCCGGCGATTGTGCCAATTCTTGATCCCGTTCTGGAGGAGGCGATGGACATGAGAGAAGTGACGACTCCGCTAACTGCAGCGCCGGAGCAATCGTCCCATGATCTTCCTTTGCCATCAGTAGGACCATCTGCTGAGTTGGCAGCTACATTGCCGGCAGCTTCATGCACGGAGCCGGATGCTGATGCAGAGGACGATCTTCTTCCTTTATCTCAGTCCTTGACCCGGGCACTTCCTACCACTTCAGCTTCGGGTGCCAGGGAGACCGAGGTGAGGGAAGTTACCGTGCCACCAAGCCAGTTGCCGCAATCAACGTCCGAAGGCCTCCCTGCTTCGTCAGCGGAGGTGCCGGCGGATTTGTTGGTGAAAACGCCCGCAGTGCCCCCTGTCACGCCGCTGGTGGAGACTGCACGAACGCTTTCAGCTGGGCCAGGAAAGCGCCAGGGGAGACGGCGGAGGTGGTGGAGCATCCTATTATGGCAGGGTCGACTTCTCAGCCTGCTCCTGAGGTTCCCGCAGAAGGGCAGGGTACAGCAAGCAGGATGGTCACTCCCGAGGGGTGTCCATCCCTTGAGGTAAGGTCCTTCCCGCCTCCCCCTTCTCGTCTTCCTCAAGGTGCCGCGGGGATATTCCCAGAAGGGGTATTTCCTCTCAGCAGGCTTATTTGCCCGGAGCCCCGGCAGACGCGCCTTTCACATCTTCAGAGATCAACAAGATGATGGAGGTGGTAAGGTCTGTCCGAGACCATACCCATTATGCCCCTTTACTACTATCAGACGTGACTAGTCGCGGCATCTTTGCTACCATCCGGGTAACTTTCGCTTTTATTTTTGTTAATCACATTCGAGGGTATCAGCTAATCAGCAATTGGGAACGCAGGCTTTAGGTGAACTTCTGGAAGCGCACAACCGACTGCCCCAGGTGTGCCTTCAATTTCGAGCCTTGGAGGAGCAGGTGGCGGAGCTGCGGGGTCGAGAGGGGTCACAGATGAGTGAGCTGCAAGCTCGGGAATCAGCAGAGGCTATTAAGGCTTTGGAGAAGAGGGTAGAGGAGCTACAGAGCCGGGAGACGTTTCAAGCGCGCGAACGACAGGCTCGAGAAGCAGCCAGGGCCCTTGAACTTCAAGAGGCTCAAAGTGAAGCTGCGAGACAGAAGCATGAGGCCAGCCTTGCTTTAGCCCGGCAGCAAACGGCTGAAGACAGAGCAGAGCATCTAGAAGCCGAATTGCAAGAGGCCTGGGATCGAGCGCAAGATCTTGAGGAGGATCTTCATCGGAAGGGGGATCAGCTTTCCAAAATATGGTCACAACTCAAAGATCGAGAAGATGAACTTGACCACTTGGATGAGCAAATTGACATCCGGGATGCTGAGTTGGAACTTGCCTCGGATGAGTCCAAAAGACTTCAGGAGCAAATTAAAAAGCTGGAGGCTGAATCCGAAGGCCTGAAGCAGCGAATTGCTGAACTGACGGATGCAGCTAGGGTAGTGGAAGGGGTGTCGGCTGATGCTCGAGGCGAGTTGGCTGCTTACAAGCTGAGTGAGGAGGACCGGCTTGAGGCGGCCAAGGAAGCCTGGTTAAAGTCTAAGGAATTCACTGACCAATTCTTGGAGCGGACAGCCGGCATGCTTCAGTCTGGCTTTGAGGGAGCGCTGCGGCAACTACAAGCAGCAGGGGTGGACCTTCCGGATGAAGTGCTAGACAAGTTGGATCCTCAAGAGGTTTGGAAGGCCTTGCCGGCCACTGCTCGGACGGCTTCGGCGATTATCAAGGGGCCCTCGGCT
>NC_133869.1:4036395-4051338 GCF_044706935.1 Curcuma longa
ATCAAATAATATTTGGTTCGTAAAACTAATTTTTTTATGTAATCAAAATTTAAAAAAATAATACCAGGCATGCTGCGTGGCTCTATTAAGAATCAAGACGCAACGATTTCAAAGCATGTCTGTCATTCTCTCGGGGAAGTTGAAAGGAAACCACCGGCGCTAATAAACAATTTTTCTGTTGCGTCATCGGTGAGCTCACAATTTTTGTCCGTATGATCGGATCGAGGCCCCTTCCGTCGGCACTCGGCTGGCAGTTCATCCATCGTGGCCGCGCTGGACCAAACTGCTGATAACCTTCTGGAAGATCAAAGCCCTCCCTACGTTGAGCAAAGCAGTTCATCCATGTAATCATCGAGTTGTTGCATGTATATCATCTGGATATGTTCCTGAGGAAGAACTAGGAGGGCGTTTCGATCGCCGCACCGTTTCGATTCTCGGAGACAATTAGTGCGGTTCAATGATAAAGCAGGTCACCATCATGGAGGCCGGCGGCCAGCAGAAGCTTCACTTCGTGCTGGTGCCGCTCTTCGCGCAGGGGCACATGATCCCAATGATCGACCTGGGCCGCCTCCTCGCCATCCGCGGGGCGCTCGTCACCGTCGTCACTACACCCCACAACTCCGCTCGCTTCAAGGCTCTCATCGACCGCGCCAACGACTTCGGCCTCCTGATCCGCCTCGCCGAGCTCCGCTTCCCCTGCGCTGAAGTCGGCCTGCCGGAGGGCACTGAGAACGCCGACCTCCTCGAGTTCAGCTCGCAGTCTGACAAGTTCTTCCTGGCGATGAGCATGCTGAGCGAGCAGCTGGTTAGCTACCTCCGCCAGCAACAGCCGAGACCGACCTGCCTTGTCTCCGACTCGTGCAATCCCTGGACGATGGACGTAGCGCGCGAGCTGGAACTGCCCCGCTTCGTCTTCCACGGGACTTCCTGCTTCTATCTCTTGTGCAGCCGCAACGTTCACGAATCTGCATCCTCCGGAGGCGTTCCCAGCGACTTCTTCCAGCCCTTCTTCGTCCCTGGGTTGCCTCACAAAATAGAGGTGGTGAGGATCCAGGCTCTCGAGTTCTTCGACTACGCAGGCTGGGAGAAGCTTCACGCGCAGATCACGGAGGCGGAAGCCACGGCTGATGGGATAATCATCAACACCTTCCGCGAGATGGAGTCTCCCTTCCTCGATCTCTACCAGAGGGCTCTTGGGAAACCGATTTGGCCTATCGGACCGGTGAGCCTCACCAACAAGGAAACGAAAGACACAGTCGTGCGCGGGAAGAAGACGGCTGCCGAAGAGGCGACGCGAATTTCGAATTGGCTCGACGCCAAAGACACGGCGTCCGTTATCTACGTCAGCTTCGGCACCGTCAGTTCGTGTAGCTCCTCGCACATCTTCGAGGTAGGGCATGGGTTGGAGGCATCCAATCGACCATTCATCTGGGTGGTGAAGCAGAGGGACATATCGCCGGAGGTGGAGAAGTGGCTGGGCGAGGAGGGGTTCGAAGAGCGCACAAGGTCGCGGGGGCTGATACTGAAGGGGTGGGTGCCGCAGCTGATGATCCTGTCGCACCCCGCCGTGGGTGCGTTCCTCACGCACTGCGGCTGGAACTCGACGCTGGAGGCCGTGTCCCTGGGAGTGCCCCTGATCACGTGGCCGCACATGGCAGACCAGTTTCTGAACGAGAAGCTGGTGGTGGAGGTTTTGCGGACTGGCGTGGCGCTGAAGCCCCAAACCAAGACTTTTATGGTGTCGAGTGAGAGCGAGGGGTTGATAGCCCGGGAGGACGTGGAGCGGGCGGTGGAGATGGTAATGGGAGCGGGAGAGGAAGCGGAGGAGAGAAGGCAGAGGGTGAGAAAATTGGCGATGGAGGCGAAGAATGCGATCGAACCAGGTGGGACGTCTCATCACAGCTTGACACTCATGATCCAACATGCTTTAGATACTGCAAACAATGTCCTAGACCACCCTGCAGATTGCAAACACGCTGCACTTACCAACAACATTTGAGACATAATTATGTTGCAAGGGCTACGTCTTAATTAGGATCTGAGGCCGATGGCTAGCAGAACCAACTCTATTGTAATTTGTTTCAACTCCATCTTATGTTTTCCACAGCAACATGCATGTTCGTTTATGTATCTTTGTCGATCTAGAGATTGTTTTTTGTGACAGAGAAGAGGTTACGTTGTCGCGGACTTTCGACAGATGATTATCCGGCCAGCGCCGTAGCCGGTGCTTTCAATTTAAATAAATCTGTAGAAATTTAGTTGGATGCTGTTTTTTTATATGTGATGTGTAGCATCGTTACCTACTAGAAAGGCGAGGTGAATCTCGATCGTTTGTTTGTTCGATTTGTCTTTCTATTAAAGAGAATTGGCAATGGAATTAAACAACACAAAATGACAAGTGAAATTTACTTGATTTTTAACTTTTTAGGATTGATATTTCAAGGTCTATGTATGAAAAATACCCGTCCATCCATTAGTGATCTTCTTTCCGAAATTTTTTCCGAAGGCGGAGAAATTGTCTTATAATCAAAGTACAAGAATAAATAATTAAAATTAAAACAATATAAATCAAACACTCAAAGTCAAGTTGATCTGGAAGTATTAAGTGTAGCGTATCCTTTTTGAAATTTCGCCGGTCATACGAGCAGAGCTTCGGTCGCCTTCACAAGCATAGCAAAATCTGAGGATAATAGTGAATTGTTGATATTGTGATGTTGCTCGTTGAGGACTTATAAAGATCTTTCTGGGTGCCCGAATCCCTTTTTGAGTCTAAACTAATTCAATTCAATCCGACTTCGTCGGTCTTTATTTAATCAAGTCTCATCCTAATCTACGCGCTGGACCTGGAGTGCCTGGGTCATCCGAGTGCTTAAAATATGATTCGGACGACTGTAACTACTTCAACTGAATTTGACTTGAGTTACTCCGGGCATGATTTGATTGCATCTATTTACTTCTGTCATACTTTTTTAATCTTATTTCTAGCTCTTGGTTTCTACAAGATATACATATAACTAACAAACAAGCAATTTAAACCTACTTGTATCTATCTGACTTACTAGGCTTACTTAAGTCTTACCTTATAAGTCTAATCTACTAGATTTACCTAAGAGTTACTCTCTAAAATTTTCTTTTGTTAAACACCCGATCACCTTTGACCTACTTGGACTTATTCTTGTCTAATCTCCAGTTAGGAATAATCACTCGATAGACTTCTTACTTGTCAAATATCCGATCCTCCAAACCTACTTGGACTTTCCTTTGCTTATCTTCCAATTAAAACTAGTCATTTAGTAGACTTCTCATCGTCAAATATCTCATCATCCTTGACATGCTTAGACTTCTTGCTCAACATCCAATTCTATGACCTTCTGGACTTTCCTTTTGATGTTCGATGCTCGCTAATCCATCGACCTGCTAGACATCCGGTCCATCGACTAAATTCTTCGTTTGGTGCCCTTGATGTATCAAATCTTCCTTATTCAGTCTTATGATTAAGTTTTCCTTGTCTAGCCTCTAACTAGGATTTCTTTATTAGTCATCTGATCAATTTTGATCGAATTAAATTTCACTCACCATCAAATATTAAATTTTATTTAAATTAAAGAGATCAAACTAACCAGAATTAAATATATTGTTTGATTAGACTTAAATACATTGTTAAACATCAAAATCTTGAACATAGACTACGATGGTGATGAAAGATAGCGGGTACGTAGTAGTGTTTATTTAATGCATTTGGAAAAAGAATTTTTTTGATAATTTGGGGAGAGAATTTAAATTAAATGCATTTCATGGGCTCCGGTCCATATAAATAATAATATAACGTATTTATCATATATATATATATATCAAAGAATATTTAAAATAAGTGTTTAAAATTTTATATCTACCGTATTTATATTTCAAATTTTTTCTTTTTTTTTTATAAAAAAAAATAATAATAAAATTCTTTGTAGCAATATTTATAAGCATTCACGGGCACGAGTTTACTATGAAGTTTACGACTATTTAGCCCCAATTTCATTATTGCTTGCCGACTAAATTGTTCGTAATCGATTGTGAAATGGCACTTAGGTCAAGGCTTGCGTGACCGACTATAAAATCACAGTCAGATTGTGATCAACTGTGAAATCGCGCGTGATCAGATAGCAACAAACGTGATTTAATTTTGCAGCTGGTCATGAATGCTTGGACTTGGCCGTAATTTCACAGCGTGCGCAATCTCTATTTGTGAGCTCGCTTCTGATGCTCACCGTCCTAATATCATGAGCTTGTGGCCAAGCGATTACACAGTTTTATGATGGTGGCAGGGGCGGAGCCAGAATTTTTATCGAGGAGGAATCATTTTTGCCGAGGGGCTTCCAGTGAGGAAGGTACGAAGAGACGAGAGTAAAGCCATGGACTTTGAACAGAGAGTTGCTGCTTTGGCCGCAGCCTTCGGACTCTCGCCGCTGATAATGTACATGGATTTATTGTCATTGTAAAGATGGAGAAGCAGCCACTTGACGCAAGTGCATTGGCTAGAAGAAGTTCTATGAGACAGGATTCTCTAATATTCCAATCCTTCATTATTTTTTATTTATCACTTTTATTTTAAACAAGATTTTTTTTTATTTTTAATAATTCAACTATCCAAAGCATACACACATAGGGGTGGGAAAAAATACCGAATTTTCGGTATACCGCACATACCATATCGATATTTACCGTCCATATCAAAAATTTCGGTATACCGAAAAATTCGGTACGGTATTATACCGTACCGAAATTTTCGATATCGGTAACGGTACGCAATTATTATTGTTCGGTATTTCGGTATAGCAACATTTTCGGTATAATACCGTACCGAAATTATCAGTATACCAAAATTTTCAATATTTTCGGTGTAATATACTGAAAATTCGGTATTTCGGTATTTCGGTATACCGAAAATACCGAAATTCCGGTATACCGAATTTTCGGTATGGTAACGGTATAGATTTTTTTATGCCAAAATTTTCGGTACAGTATACGGTATCGTATACAAAATTCGGTATACCGTACCGAACCAGCCCTGTACACACAGAAAGAAGAATAGAAGGAGAAGAAGAAGAAGAAGAAGAAGAGAAATGAGGAGAAAGATGTGGATAAGATGAATACCTCAACACTGATCTCTAAGTTGACTCCGGTGGCTCTTTGCCGGAGGTGCTCTCCTGGCTTTGACCAGGTTGACCTTCATCTTGCAACGATATGATTGTCTCGAATGCCCTCACCAGAGCCCTCACCTTGATCTTCCTCTTCTCCAACAATTTGCTCCTGGTCTCCTCGATCACGTCGTTGTTTACCTTCTCCTCTTTCTTCTTCGCCTGCAAGAACACCGGCTTCTTAAACACCATCAGCGTCAGCACCGCCTCCCCTCCATTCTCATCTAACGTCATCATCCTTGGCTCTGCTCGTGCCGGCGGTGGAGCCTTACTGGCCTGATCTGCCTCGACCTCAATCTTCTCCGTAGTTGACTCTGCGGCCGGAGATATGTTGCTTCCAGTGTCCTCTACATCATCTCCTCTGTTATCCGGCACGACATCGCCCGTAAATGGTTCAGGCATCGTTAAATCCGTGCCTTCTATTTCATCTCCTACATTTGCGAGTGGTTCTCGGCGAGGTGGTTCGATGCTCTCAGAAGCCGGCGGTTCCCTCCTCGGAAATCTCAAGAACTCTGCTCTTTTTTTTTTTAATTTTTCGTTTTTACCAATATTTTACCAGGAGAAAAAAGAATATTTTAAAAAATATAGCTTTTTATAGATATGAAAGTTTGCTATGTATATCTTAAGATGTTTTTTAAAGTTGGGTATTTAATATGGTAAATTGCATATCATGAGACCCAGAGGTAATGGCAGAGCCTGAGACCTGAGTGATTTATCCGGGCTGATTCGAACTCTTGGACTATGTCGACAATATACTCCAAGTTAATTCTTAAATTTTTTTTCTTGCCTTCTTAAATCTTTTTTTTTCTTCTCGTCGTTGTTGGACCCCCGGGCTACAGCCCGGGTAACTTTAAGCATGGCTCCGCCCTTGCCCGGAGGTTCAATGATGGTTGCCGTTAAAGAGAAAGATCCATAGAGCCAGTTTTGATCTCCTACGCCACTCACCCCACGCCAAATTTGCAAGTTCAAGGAGAATCTAAATAAGTCAGCGAATCCTACATAAACTAAGTCACGTAACTTTGATTTTTTCCTGTGCCTCTAGTTGGAATGTTTCAAATGGTACATTTTCTATATTTTCATATTCAGACCGTCTGCGCTAGCTGATCGGGTCAAGAGCGAGCTAGCTCTATGACGTCTCCATGGTAGCTCACAATTTGGCAACTAGGAAGCAGCATGGTGGATCAATTAGCAACTCGGCATTTCGTCAAAGGATTAATAGAAATTTCAATCGCTAAAGATCAATAGCAATGTCAATGGACATCACCAGTATTGGAGTCATTATCTAAATAAGAGCTTTAAATCCTTTATAGAGTTCTACTGAATTTACTTGACTAATTAGTACCAATCAGTGTTCATTCATTAGTCCAAACTAATTTAATCTTACCCACATCAGAACCATCTTAGTTCTTAGGTTCTCAGTATTCTGATCCTACATCGCCCTCTAGGCAACCCTTGAATTCATAATTATTTTTAATTTGAAATTGCCACAAATGAAATTCCACTCATCGCCTTCTTCAATAATAGTTGCTCACTTATCTCCTTCCTCGTCAAAATCGTCTATACTCCCATAATTTATCACAAACCTCCACTGTCACAATTCCTCTGGTTACTCTTCATAATTTTTTCCTTTGTGACATTATCTATTCCTCCATATGAGTTTTGAATAAGGATTTCAATGCTACAATGGAAGAAGATATTATTTGTGTAATTGACCTCTAATTAAGATTGATCAAGTTCGAGTTGATTCGAATTCAATTTTAATATGTGATCAATATATTTATTGACGAGAGTAAGACGTCAAATAGGAGAATTTGTTAGAGACAGATTACTGATGCAATCGATTGACTAATTAAGATTGATTTGAATGTAGATGATTGAGCGAAAAGTCAAGTCGATCAAATTAAAGTTGATCGGATACTTAACATTGAAAAAGTTTAAGTGTATTATAGTTGATTGGATATTTGATAGATATAAGTCTAACAGAGAGTTAACAAGAGAGAAGTCCAATAGGGAGTTACCAAGAGAGAAGTCAAAGTATGTCATGATTGATCAAATACTTAACAGTTGGAAGTCTAATAGGAAATTGACTTGAGAGGCGAAATCAAGTGGGTCATGGAGGACTAGCATGAGACATGAAATCTACGTGGATTATAGAGGACTATACACTTAGCAATGAAAAAAGTCTAGACAGATTATGAAGGATTGAATATTAGGCACAAGAATAAATGTCCAAATTGGTCAAGGTGGATAGGATGTTTGGTAGTAATGAATTCTTTGCATATCAAAGTTGATCATATATTATATAAAGGTAAAATCCTAGCAGGTTAAGGTTGACCAGATGCTAAACAAAGGAAGTCTCAATATATAGGTCAAGATTACTTAGATGCTATGCAAATGAAGTCTTAGTAGATTAAAGTCAATCGAATACAAATGAGAATTCAACTTTAGTAAGATTGAAATAGAAATATCAATAGACTGCTTAGTAGTAGCAATTGATTGATGAACCTCTAAATCTCAAATTTAGGATTTGAGAGGGTGGATTTAAGGGGATTTATAGTTGATGAGTCAATTGACAGATTATATCAATTGACTGTTGATCAATCGAATGAGGGACTCGATTGGTGACATTATTACAACGAACAAAAGATTTATAGGTGGAGTTGGAAACTCGACTGATTGTCTCGATTGATAGATATTAATAGTTGACTGATGTCATTATTGTAGTGAATAAAATATTTTTTATATTTGCCTGCAACACTTAAATGATGTGGTAATATTCGATTGATGATAATGAACAGTTGATTGTTGTGCTTAAAGTTGAGATGGAAAGAGTCGTTCTATATGTGAAATGGTCGAATTTAGTAGAGCAATCAACTGATGATGACGAGCAATCAACTATTGGGTAGAATGCAATTATGATAGCAACCCTATAAGAGAAGGGTTTCAGAAGGAATTTGTCGCTAATTTTTTAGGGTTTTTGAAGGAGTGCTGTTCTACGTTGTCTGGAAACGACTGGTCCATGTCCATCCCCATTTCCGAAACGCTGGGAAATGTTTCCATCCGTGGAAACTTACAAGAAACGGCTGGTCCATATCCGGCCCGCTCCCCTTCGCAGACTCATCCTCGTCCACCTCCTCTCCTCCGCCTCCTCGTGCTCATCGACGTCCTCCTCTCCCCCCATGCCTCATATATGGCCCCTCCGCCGACGCCACCGAGGAAAGCTTCCTCCTTTACGACCACCCCTTGCCGCTGCCGACGCTGCCGCTGCCAATGAAGAAGGCCCAGGTCGCCGGAGACTCCCTTCCGTCTTGGCACCGGCGGCCAACCCTCGCGTGCGACGCTGGAGAAGAAGAATAGGGATGAGGCGGACGACGCGATCGGGAGATGGGAGAAAAGGAGAATCGCGATTTGGGAAATGCTTTAATGGGTTTGATAGCTTCTTAACGGATCAAATGGTTAAGATCCAATAACAATATCCAATAAGCTATAAATCCAATACCCTTTAACTATTAATCCTTAAGTAATTTGGGCTGCTCTTGGGCTCAATTTAATTGGTCTTTAATAGGGCTTCGACGTTTCCAAAATCTAGAAACTTCAACTATTACCGTTTCCCGTTTCCGTTTCTGCGTTTTCCGTTTCTCGTCTCCAAGTTTCCAGACAGCATAGGTGCTGTTGCATTTTTAGACCATCAAAAGGCAATCCAAGCAAAGTAAAGACTTCATGTGTAAATTATTTATTTATACTGTAATCATTTTCATCTTTATTTTTGTATTTTTCTTATGTTTGCTTGTATAAGAACTGTTAGAACCGATGGAATTAAAATATCTCTACAATGGTATGATATTGTCTACTTGGGACCTAAGTCTCCATGGTTTTGTTCTTGGGCTCAACCCAAAAGGCCTCATTCCAATGGAGATATCTTCCATCCTTTTAAACCCATGATCTTTTCCATGTATTTTAGATATGAGACTATGTTTGCACCCTTACAACCCAACAATCTCCCCCTCAAACAAAGGACCACAGGCCTCCTTAAAACGAAAATCCTCCGTTTGATGTCTGAATCCTTGACCCACTAGGACTTTCTGTTCCTCGGTCCACCCGACCTACTAGGACTTCCTGCCTAGCCGCAACTAGGACTTTCTGCCTAGCCGTAGGTTCTGCCTAGTGTCTGGTCTTCTTGATTCAGACACTGGAGCACCCACTTCCTTTGTTTTAAGATTCAACCCACATGGTTAGATTTGGATCATGACTCTTTCAGTAGTTAGTCCGGTGAAGAGCGGCCTCGCTCTGATACCACTTGTTAGAACTGATGGAATCAAAATATCTCCACAATGGCATGATATTGTCCACTTTGGGTCTAAGCCCTCATGGTTTTGTTCTTGGACTCAACCCAAAAGACCTCATTCTAATGGAGATATCTTCCATCCTTTTAAACCCATGATCTTTTCCATGTGTTTTAGATGTGGAACTATATTTGCACCCTTGCAACCCAACAAGAATAAGTTTTCATAAGAGGTATCTTCACCTTTGGAAGGTCTTACTATCGCTAGGACGGTAAGCAATGGAGTAGGAATGAAGAGTTTCAAATTATATAAAAATGGGTCACGTCCTTGTATTTTTATTCTATTTTTATTTTGTTCATTTTCTATGCACATTAATCTTTTGTAAATGAGCACATGATCAATCTGAATGATGAAATTGTGAATCACTATTCACCCTTGTTTAGCGATGTCATTTGTCCCAATAAGTTTTATTAGAGCCGGAATGCTTTGAAGAGGCTTAATAGAAGCATGAAGAGCTATAATTTCAAATACTATGATATCAATAAGTGGTATCAGAGTTAGGTTGGCTTGTGATTGGACTAATAATCAAAGAGTACAACAACTAGAGGAAGAAGAAGGTGATTTTGAACCTTCTGATACCTAACAAGTGGTATTAGAGGAAGAAGACAAGTCAAATGGATCCCCGAAATGGATTTGGATACGACATCCAAGTACCTCAATCTTTCGGATTGGGAGGATTCAATCAATAGAAGACAAGATTGGAGATGTTCTTTCAAATGAACATAAAAGAGTGGTTTGCTCTAATAGAGGGATTTGAGACCCTAAAAAATAAAATAGGAAGACTTCTCGCCAAGAGCAAATGGACCAGGAAGCAAGTCATGAGATCCAAGGCTAATGATAAGGTAACCAAAATTTTGATTAATTTGGTGCCTAATGATATTTTGTGCAAGTTAGATAAATACAAGGATGGAAAAGAATTGTGGACAAAGCTAATAAAGCATTATGAAGATCCAACCTCAATGCAATGTGAAGATGAGTCCAAGTAGGGACACCCATTGGTTGAAAAGCTTGAGGATTCGGAGGTTGAAAGGTGCTCAACATCCGAGGAGGATATTGAAGAAGCATCCACCTCAAGGATTGAGGAGGCAAGTCCATTGACACCAAAGCAAAAGGAAGCCTCGATATCCAAAGCCAATGAGGAGGAAGATTGTGCCATCTTGATGAGCATGGAGAGACTAACTCATTAAGGTATAACAATTTTGATTGTTAAAAATAAAGATTATATCATTTACTTTGAGTGTACGTAGGGGAAAAGGACACTACAAGAGCAAATATCCTAAGTTGATTGAGAAGAAGACTACCAGTGGCACCCAAGGCAAGGGAGAAACCTAAGGAGCTTGGACTTATCATATGAAGTGGTAAGAAGAACATTATGTGTTTTTCAAGCAACCAATGTATTACCAGTAAATAAATGCCCAAGAGGAAGCTCAAAGTTAGGGGGAGCTTCTAAGGTATCATTTTGTAATGAAATTCCTTCATATCATGATAAAAAGCATTTTAGACCAAAATTTTATGAATTTGGAGCTTATTATTATGAAAATAAGAAGTACGATAATTTAAGGACAATTATATATCATATTATACTAGAACTATTTAATTAAGGATAGGAAGGTAAAAGAAATTTAGGCAATAACTTAAAGAAAATTAGAGATCAAGACCTGATCGATTGGAGAAGACCTTTAAAAAAATGACAAATGAGGATAGTGGGTTGAAGAAATAAAGTCTAGGGCTTGGTAGGCAAGAAATATCTAAGTACAAGGAGGGTTTGGTTATAAACCAAAGTCTAAGGATAGTGTGTCATCCTATCATAGGGTTCCATATAACTATAGAATAAATCCTAGATCTAGAAGTCGAATCAAAGTTGTAAGGGAGGTCATCCCTAATATTGATTTTGATGAGACCAACATGACTAAGGTTTCTAATAAGCCTAAAAGAGTTATTCTGAAGATATTTAGGGAGATTATCCTTAATGAATACCTAGTATATCCAAGATCCAATAGATATTGGATTCCTAAGAGTGTGATTGTTGGTGCAATTGATCTCAGGTCAAGGTTGACCAAGCTCGAGTTGACTTGAGTTGGATTTCGATGTTTGATCAATATGTTAGTTTGATGTCAAGTAGGTCAAGGTTGACTGGATACTTGATAGTAGAGGAAAATCCAAATGGATCAAGGTTCACCGGACACTTGATGATCGAAAGTCCAACAAGAAGTTGGTAAAAGAAAATTTTAAATGAGTCAAGGTTGACTGGATACTTGGTGATCGAAAGTCCAATGGAAAGTTGACAAGAGGATAGTACAAGTTAGCGATCAGAAGTCGAATAGAAAGTTAGCAAGAGGAAAGTTTAAGTGGATCAAAGTTAATAGGACACTTGATGATAGGAAGTCCAATGGAAAGTTAGCAAAAAGAAAATCCAAATGGTTCAAGGTAGACTAGACACTTGGCACGAGATAGAAAGCCCAAGTGAGTCATGGAGGACCGAACACTTAGTGAAGATGGAAATTCTGACAGGTCAAGGTTGACCGGATGCTGAGCAACGGGAAGTCCCAGTAGGTCAAAATTGATTGGATGCTGGATGGCGAGAAGTTCTGGCAATTCAAGGTTAACCGGATGCTGGGCAACAAGAAGTCTCAATAGGTCATGAATGACTGGGTGTTGAGCAAAGGAAGTCCTGGTAGATTAAGATCAATCGGATACTAAATAAGATGAATTCAGCCTTGAAAAAATTGAAATTAAGGTTAGCGATTGGCAAACCCTAAACTTGAAATTCCTGGTTTGTTAGTGACCAAGTGTCAAGCAATCAATCGGTGTAATCGATTGCTCGACTCTGGCCAGCAGATAAAAGGGTTCAGAATCGATTAGCCAGTTCGACTAAGAGCTACCAATCGATTGGTAAAAAAAATAAACATTCTACATATTTAAACGGTCGGATCCGACATAACAATCGATTGATGAGTAAGGTCAATCAATTGACATGTGGAAATCAACCCGATTATAACCCTAGAAAAGAGGGTTTCGTGGTCATTTGAAATCGTCGATTCTTAAGGGTTTGGAGATGAAGTGTTATTGTATTTCCCACCACCAAAGGAAAACCAAAGTAATAAAAGAGCAAGCAAAGCAAGGTTTTCATTGTAAAGTCGTTTTTACTTTCATTTATATTTGTATTCTTATTTCTTTTGTAGTATTGTGTTCTTGTAAGAATAATTTATAAGAGGCTTCTTCACCTTCCGAAAAGGAAGATTTCTTAGTGGAGAGAGATCGTAGGAGTGGACCCTTAGATCAGTCGTCTCAATGAGGTGGATACAAAGTAAAACTAAGGTGTTGTACATATAACGTCAAGGTTGATTCAAGAATTCTACTGCGCAATCAAACGAAGATCACGAGATCAAAACAATAAGTGATTGAATCTATTCACCCCCTATAGCTCGCACGGGTCATAAGAGGATTCAAGCATTGGAAGACAAGGGTGGAATACTTCCTTAAGATGAACATAGAGCAATGGTTTGCTCTAATGAAAGAATTTGAAGCTCCTACAGACAAAAAGGGAAAACTTCTTTAGAGGAGCAAATGGACTAAGGAGCAAGTTCAAAAATTCAAGACAAATGACAAGACAACTAAATTATTAGAAAATATTTTACCTAATGATGTCTTATGCAAGATAGGTCAATATCGAGATACAAAGGATCTATGAAAGAAGTTGGCCAACCTCAATGAAGATTCAACTTTAGCACAAAATGTGTAACGCCCGTAAATTTTCTTACAGATTTTTCGTAAAGTTTCCCAAAATAAAAAAGGAATAAAAATATGTAATGACCAATGTTTGACCCTTGAACTTCTAAAGTAGGGGAGTTAAGGAAAAGATAGTAATGACCATTGCCCCAACAAAAGTTTTCTATCATAGAAAGGGAAACATTGTAATTATACAAGTTCGACACGAAGAGATGCTTCAACTTCCATTAGTATAAAAAGGGGAAGTTAGAGAGAAAACTTAAGGGGGCGTTTGGTTTGGTCAATTTTCGTTTTCATTTTCTTATTTTCTAGAAGTTACTGTTTGCTTTGTGTTTTCCAATCTCATTTTCTAGAAAATGAGAAGTCATTTTCTAAGAAAATAGAAAATGATAAAATATCATTTTCTATAGAGAATGAAAATTACGATTAAAAAATAGAAAATGAGAAAAGACAGCTATAGTGCCGCACACTTCCTCATCGCACGATTATTTAAAAAAAAATAATTTATTAAATTAATAAATATAATTTTTTAATTTTATCTTTTAAAATTTAAAATAAATTTATATATATTTTAATAAAATAATTTATTAAAATAATTATTTTAATAAAACAATTTATTAAATTAATAAATATAATTCCATAATTTTAATTTTTTAAATTTAAAACAAATTTATATTTATTTTAATAAAATAATTATTTTATTAAAATAATTAGTTAAATTAATAAATATAATTTGATAATATTATTTTAATAAAATAATTCTTAAAAATAATTATTTTAATAAAATAATTCATTAAATTAATAAATATAATTTGTTAATTTTTTTAAAATTTAAAATAAATTTATATATATTAATAAAATAATTATTTTATTCAAATTAATAAATATAATTCTATAATTTTTTTAAAATTTAAAATAAACTTATATTTATTTTAATAAAATAATTTATTGAAATTATAAATATATTTTGATAATTTTATTTTAATAAAATAATTCATTATATTAATAAATATAAATTATTAATTTTATTTTTTTTAAATTTAAAAGAAATATATATATATTAATAAAATAATTTATTAAAATAATTATTTTAATAAAATAATTTATTAAATTAATAAATATAATTCATTAATTTTATTTTTTAAAATTTAAAATAAATTATTTTTAAATTTATAAATATTTAAATTAAAATTTATTGAATTAATTAATTTGATTTCAATTAGATTTCACAGTATATTTTAAGTTATATAATGCTGTTTTAAAAGGTCAGATTTGACCCCTTTCTAATATGGTTGATCGCCTTTTTGTATGATTTTTTCTTTTCCATGATAAGATGATATTTTTATTAAAAAATCTATTTTATTTATAATTTTTTATATTAATAAATCTAACATATTTTTTAATTTTGTTTTCTAGAAAATAGAAAATAATATATCATACTAAACGTATTTTCTATTTTCTAAAAACTAGATCTGAAAATAAAAAAATGGAAATAGAAAATGAAAAACAAAAAATAGAAAAAAATTTTCAAACCAAACGCCCCCTAAGGTTTTCTGTCTTATTTCCTTTGGGCGAAAACGGCTAGGGTTTTCTTCCTTCCTCTTCTTCCTTGTGGTGGCCGGCCAAGAGAAGGGAACAAGGGCCATATTCGTATCTTCCTTCCTCTTCTTCCTTGTGGTGGCGGG
>NC_133869.1:4051406-4065708 GCF_044706935.1 Curcuma longa
CTTCTCCCCCTCTATTTTTGCCGTCTTGCTCCTTTGGCGGTTAGTCCAATCAAGAGCACACTGGCTCTGATACCAATTGTAGGATCGTGTACGCGCTAGAGGGGGGGTGAATAGCGTGTGTAGCTTTTTTTGAAATCTTTCGTTAACTATCAGAATACTAAGCAGCGGATTAGAAATAAGATGCAGGGGACACGCGGGATTTACTTGGTTCCTAACCCCCCAGGGTTAGTACGTCCAAGGCCTAATTCGGGAGGCGCCCGTCCACTAGTGGTCTCCTTTCCGTACGATGTTCGGAGGTGGAGAAACCCGTCTTACAGTCTGTAAAGAATAACAATAATAAAAAATAGAATAATAGACAGTAAGAAATTAACCAAACAAGTGTCGCCGATCTGGAAGTCCTGAGCGCACCGCACTCCTCCTGGATCTTCCTCGGTTGCAAGCGTTTGGTCCCGTTCGTGTTTAGAAGCACCACTAGTTGAGCAGGGAACTTTCTGGCTTGAATGAATTTATTTCTACACGTTCACCTTCTTTTATACTGCTCCTGAGTCGACTCAGATGTCAATATGGGTCGACTCCAGCTTGCGTGGCAGATAGAACTTCATCCTGCTCGTTATTATATGCCAGTCGACTGGCCCTTCAGTCGACTGGGTTCCAGTTCCAGTCCTAGTCCGGAACTGGATTCTCTGGACTGGTTGGTTTGGCTTTGCTTTGTTTGCTTCATTTATGTTTTCTCCATCTTGCTTCCATCTTCTGGTCCCTGCAAGATAACATAGAAATATACAAACAATCCTAACCTTATCTTGTGGGTCTAACTTCGGATTTCTACCGAAATCTTGGGTTAGTCTGACGCCTCCTATTCCACTCCGGGAACGTGCCCTTACCCACTCCACTCAGGAGAATTTATGCCAACCAAGTCCTCCAGACTTGTTGGACTTTTGCTCGGCTCTGTCCTCAGCCCCTAGGATTTGTGCTGCGGTTTGGTTCTCTCTAACCAACCCAGACTTCTGCTACGACTCGGTCACCCAGACCAGCCCAGACTTCTGCTGCGACTCGGTCACCTAGACCAGCCCAGACTTCTGCTGCGACTCGGTCACTAGACCAGCCCAGACTTCACCTAGTGCTTCGACTATGCCAAGACTTCCGCCTGATCCTCCAAACCAGGACTTTCCCTTTGCCTAGCCTACAACTAGGACTTTCCCTTGCCCAGCTTCACTCACAAGGACTTCCCTTGCCCAATCTTTCAGATTAGGACTTCCACTGCCTAATCTAACCGACTAGGTCTTCTCGCTAGTCGTCTGACTAGACTTCACTCACTTCCACACATCCAAACATCAGATCCTGTTTGGGTCAACCCTTGATCAAACTGACCAGACTTAGGTGTATTGTCAAACATCGAAACTTTAGGCAAGATCTTAGTGCATCTTGCACCACACCCGGGATGCCTCGTGACAGAAGAAAAGTCTTTAACAGGACCTTCCAAGGAATTGTTTAGGCTATAATGAGTCTTTATGAGGGATAACTAACGGTTGCTCATTGTTGGGGAGAGGCCTTTAAACGGATACCCTATGACAAAGGGTAGGATTCTAGTAGTACGTTGGGGCGCTTGAGTGACAGCGAGAAAGCCATAAACTAGGCTATCTAGAATCATCTCAAATCGACAATAGTAATATTAGAACACCATTGATTTATTTCAAGGAAGCCTGACGAGGTCTAATTGAATAATTTGGTTAGAATCCCTATAATTATGCAATTATTGAGGAATGGTAGAGGATCCAAGTCAATCAATCAATATCTCGAGGAATCCGAAGTCCTAGGATCGCCTTCCCACATTCTGTCATAGTCAAATTCTCTCTCAAAATTAAGGATTAGGAGCTCTAGAACACTCTTTCTCCCTCACACCAAACCAATTCCTATGAACTTTTCACTCTTATTGTGCTAGGTTAGTAACTAATTCCATGGTCCCTGTGGATTCGATCTTTTTATTACTTGGCGACCTTCCGTATACTTGCGGAACACGCATCAATTCACAAAGTAAATTTCAAATCAAATTGCATAAACAAAGTTCAAAGCAAATTTCAAAGCAAATTTTAAAGCAAACTGCATAAACAAATTTCAAAGTAAAATGCAAGCTATTTATACTATGTACAATTATTATTTTTCCCCCAGACTTAAATTTTTCTACCTCCTTCCATAATCTGGAGGAGGAGGCGGATACCTAAGAGGAAATCTAGGAAGTTGAGATAGGTTGCCTAGACCTCATGATACTGATATAGCGAGGCAACCTGCTGACGCGTCAAATCCATAGACCTCCTAAATTCCTCCTCTCTATTCCACTTCCTATATTGTTGTCTCATGAAACTGTTCACCGAAGAGTAGAACTCATCTGCCCTGGTGAAATGGTCCCATACTTCCCTAAACTGCTCCCGAGTCATAGCACCATACTCCTCTAAACTGTTAAGCACGGCCAGGGGTTGGCTAGTCTCTGTTGATGAGACACGGCCGTGCCTAGGAGGCATGGCCATGTCTTGGCATGGCACTGAAGAGGTCACACGGCCGTGTCTAGAAGACACGACCATGTTTTGGCTGCTGCTGGAGGAGGACACAGCTGTGCTTGTGGGGCACGGCCAGGAGCAGTTGGGCTTCTGTTTGAGAGGCACGGCCGTGCCCTTGGGGCACGGCCGTGCCCTTGGGGCACGGTCTCTGAAGTTAGTCTTCTGTTGGTAAGCACGGCCATGTACACTGAGCACGACCCTAGGGAGGTACTAGACACGGTAGTGCCTTTGAGGCACGGCCCTGTCTTGCCTTGTCTTCAATTGATACTCCGTCTCACCTATTTTGCTCCGTTTCCGTCCTATAAACACACGAACACACGAGCAGTCCTCCGAACTAGGAAATAGAAAAAATAATGCCTAATGCACAGATAAAGGATGTAATGAACGTAGAAAATAGCATGAAGTACAGAAAGATGTGCCAATAAAGTACAAGAAACGTATATAATCCCTACGCACATTACCAACCATGCCGACGGTTGTGCCAGAATTTCAGCAGCTCAACAGGCTCTGATCGTACCTGTCAGGCACGGTTGTGCTTTGATTCCAGAGGCTCGACAGCACACGGTCGTGCCTTATTTCTAGGAGTTCAGCAGCACATGGTCGTGCTTACCAGGCACAGCCGT
The DNA here is from genome assembly GCF_044706935.1 of Curcuma longa. Classification (NCBI taxonomy): domain Eukaryota; kingdom Viridiplantae; phylum Streptophyta; class Magnoliopsida; order Zingiberales; family Zingiberaceae; genus Curcuma; species Curcuma longa. The sequence continues at coordinate 4,054,582 of NC_133869.1, forward strand.
GTGACGGAGGCGTGCCAGCCGTGTGCCCTGGGCCGTGTGACTAGACACGGCCGTGTGATGAAGGTTTGATAGCGGGGGCATATAAATACCCCCCTCAATTGTATTAAAAAAGGGGAAGAGACCTTGGGAGTGATAGTGAGCCACCGGAGACGCCATTCGAAGCGAAATTGACCATCCATCCATCCTTTCGGGGCTACTCTACCGCATCCATTCCACCGTCGACGAGGAGCTTGCAAGGCGAAGAAGAAGACATCCTTTGATAAGTTTTATTTCCTTTCTCTAGGATCTAAAATGTATTTCTTTTTTTTTTTTATGAAAGGTGAATATGTATATCATCAAAGAGAAAATGCACCCAGATACAGGAGCTCCAATGACGTCAGCTTATATTATGTTCGACGAACTATCAGATCTGAGCTATCGTCAGAGGTAAGCTGTACATGTGCCCACGTCCATACCAGACCTATCTCAAACCTCACCCTATCTCATGTATACAAAACCAAGTCACCATCTCATGTCATCAACAGGTACCCCAGGACATCCACCTGAGAGTGAGTGAGGGTAGCGCAGCAGCCACCATGTCCTCCTCTAGTCGCCCGTCATCCGCATCCGCCAGCTACCACCGCCACAGTGGCATCACCATCAGCTACCCCAGGCGCAGTGTCCGCCGTCCTCAGCATCCAGCACCATCGCTACCACGACCGTAGTGTCCGCCATCCTCATCATCCAGCACCATCGGCTACCACGGTCGTGGTGTCCGCCATCCTCGTCATCCATCAGTTGCCACAGCCGCAGTGTCCGCCATCCTCAGCATCCAGCACCATCAGCTGCCACAGCCGCAGTGTCTGCCATCCTCAGCATCCAGCACCATCAGCCACCATCACCAACCTCCGCTGCAGCACCATCCGCTACCACCATCACACTGCCAGTGCTCCTCAGTGTCCAACCCCACTAGCTACCACCATGGCAATGTCCTCCATCCATCCTCAGACCTAGGCCGTCCTCCGCCCCAGGGCTAGTGGGCCCATGAAACAAGCACACTTTGAGCAAGTGGCCAGCTATTAACGGATTTGATGTGTCTTTACCGCAGCTGTTACTACGGACTAGATAGGCCATGTCGGTGGGCCTATTCACCCTCATGGACTTTTTGGCAAAGCCCCAGCCATCAATGGATTTGAGACGTCTTTACCGCAACCGTTTGTTGCGGACTAGATGAATCTAGATGGGTGGATCCATGCACCCAGAAAATGCAGTATCTATGATGTATGCATGAGTATGGTCCTATGTACATGCGAATGTGAATGCCAATATCTATACATAAATGCTAAATGAACCCTACTCTAATATGTGTGCTCTTCTAAAAGTTCTCCCAATGTAAATGCATGTATGAAATACATATGGTAGTCAAGAATGCATGTGACATGGACCCATCCCTAAAGACGTCGTAATCCACCATGGCTCACTCTTGCCTCAGCTCCCGATCTGTGTAGATGCCCATCGCTCAATACATATGTGTCTGAACCTGCCGTATAAGTGTTGTCTCGTCCAGTCGTCTCCCCTCATGCATGTAGCGGTTGCGAGCTCCCCATATGTGATGTACCAGCGCCGTCAAGGCTATGTGTCGTGCTCGTGATACCGTGGAGGTCCGTCGGTATCGCCATCTGAATATCCTCAGCGCGCTCTGGTAAGTGGCCATCTCTGACTGCATATGCAACCACGCTTGTATTCGCCCCCATAATCAGCTGGTAGTCGTGCACCAAAAAAAGACATGCTCCAGAGTCTCCTCCTGTTGTCGGCAGAATGCGTAGCGCCTGTCCGGAAGGTAGTCCTGCGGGGCTCTCACTGGAAGTCGCCCCTGCGCCAGTAGCCATAATGTGAAGGCATGGCTCGGCTGTATGGAACTGTGCCAGACTGTCCTCGCCCACGGCTGCCTCAGTTTGACCCCTCTGAAGTGATCGTAGGCCCTCCAAACGCCTCTATGTCTCTCCTGGAACCATGATGCTAATAGCTGGCTGTCACTGCCGAGCTCCCTACTGTCTGTAGGAGTGGGGAGTCACTGTGACCTCCTCTCTGATGGGAAACACTAGAAAATCCGTTCCGGTGAATTCTTGTAGAACAAAATTTTTTTCAGAAACGGATTTAAGTTGCCCTCAGAGTCAATCAAACAAAGTTTGATCGACGCATTTAAATCATTGGGCTCTTGTGTTTGGTTTTCAGGATCCAGGATAAAAGGAACAATTTAATTATAGCGGAAACATTAAATTATACCTTTTCTTCGGGATGTCTAAAAGGAGGTGGATGACCCCTCGATCTTCTGCTGTATATCCTCTCCTCTTCTCGAACGTTGTGTGGACAACAATCCTTCGAGATTTCTCCACCAAAACTCTTCTCTCCGATGGCAATCAAGCAAGCAGCCAAGCCTTCCTTCCTTCTCTTCCTTTTTCTCTTCTCCTTCTTCTTGTTTGTGGTCGCCGGCCCCAAGGGAGGGTAAGCTGTGAACTTTCGGCCACCAAGAATCCAAGGGAGGGCAAGGGATTGCCGACCCTAAGGGAAGAAGAAAGTAGAGGTGGGCGCCGGCCCTAGAGAGAAAAGAAAAAGATGGTGGAGGCAGCAGAAAGAAAAGAGGGAGAGGTGCTCTATCTTGCCGCCGGCCCTAAGGGGAGGAGGGAACCAAGTTGTGTTCTTTTGCCTCCCCTAAACCCCTCCTTATATAGTTATGCCATCTAGAAAATTTAAGAAAAAGTCTAACAAATTTTTATAAGATTTAATTAGAACAAATCTAATAAAATCTTATGGATAAGATTTGTTATCTTTTTAATAAGTTTTCATTATATTAATTTTGTTCTTATTTTTTTTAACAAAATCTTTTAATTATATCTCGCTAATTCTTAACGAGATTCCATAATTAATATTTTGTTAATTTAACAAAATTAATTCACAAAATTTTATAATAAAATTTTGTACGAGAAGAGACGAAATTTCTTAGCGAAAATTCTTTTAAAAAATTTCTTAATTTTTTATCAGAATTTTTGCCAAAAAAATTCTTAATAAAATTTTAGAAATTTTCTTTTATAAATAGAATTTTCTATCCAAAATTTCTCACAGAATTCTTCTAGAATTCTTTCGGAGGTCTTCCAGAATTCTTCCGGAGGTCTTCGAGAATTCTTGAAGGTCTCCAAGAGGTCTTCAAGAATTCTTCTGAAGGTCTCCAAGAATTCTTCCTGAGGTGGATTCAAGGATTTCCAGAGGCTACAGTAGGGACCTAGAGGAGGAATTGGTTTTGGTCTCCTGATGGGCTTGAGCTTCCCATGTTCTTCCTAAACACACAGCTTAAGTCCATCAATAATAACTCATTCCACTAGAGAGTTATTATTGCACTACCGCACCAATCCCATATTACAATATGGGCTCCTTCTTACTATAAGTACATTAATCTCCCTGTGTTTAAGATATCGTATGTCCGTTAATTAAATGAGTTACTGACAACTCGAATTTAATTAACTTCTAATCCAAGAGTAGTACCACTCAACCTTATTATCATGCGGACAAAATCCACCTGCAGGGTTTACATGATAATCCTTATGAGCTCCTCAAGGGGACATCATCAACCTATATTTAGGACACAGATTCCTTCTATAATCAATAACACACCATGTACATAATACTACTTCCCAACTCATCGGGCCTTTTGATCTATCGCACTAGATCTCACCCTTTGATGAATCAAAGAAATATATACTAAGTACATGTGTTTGTTATTATATAGGGATTAAGAGCATGTACATCCATAGTAACAGAGGTTTAGTTCGATTATATAGTCAGTATAAATCGAACAATCCTCAGATGGTCCTGCTCAATACACACTTAGTGTACTAGTGTAATTTTATAGTCAAGACAGACTAAGACCAAATTACACTACAACCAGTCCAATGGTTTGTAATCTATCTTGGTTGTGAACACTATTTATAATTTATAAGGAACTGATAACATGGTCTTCTGTGTGTGACTCCGCACACCATGTTTATCTACAATATAGATTAAATGGATACTTGCATAAAAACTAAATGCAAATATTGACCAAATGTGATTCTCATTTCAAAATATTTATTTACATAGATAGCTAGGATTCTTGTATACATCACAATAATCTATGAAGGACGACCAAATACTGAACATGAAATATAAAGTTTAAATGGGTTAAGATTAACTAGACACTTGTCAATGAGGGAAGTCGATCAAGGAGGATTAGATATTTGGCAATAGGGATGCCCCAACAGGTTATGGAGGATCGAATGTAGATATAAGAAGTGAAGTCCTAATAGATCATGGAAGATCAGATGTTTTGTAATTATAAAGTCCTAGTAGGTTAAGATTGACTATATGATAAGAAATAGTAAAGTCCGTCAATATTTCTTAGCATCTAGTCAAAATTTCTAGGTCGAGTTGGGAACTCAACTAATGAAGTAACAATTAATTGATAGACAGTAACAATCAACTAACTGTTATCACTGTTGCAATGAACGGAGTGTTCTAAATTCAATTGTGGCACTTGACATGATTAGGTAACAGTCGATTAATAAATAGTAACAATCGACTGTTGTAGTCAAATATGAGCTAGAAAGAGTTATTCTGTATGTGAAAATGTTAAATTCAAGAGAAGTCATCGACTTATGGATGCTATTAGTTGACTGTTAGATGGAAATTAGTCTCGACCTAAAGGCTATGAAAGAAATTTTTTTTAGAGATTCTTGCCATCGATTCTTGGGAATTTTGGAAAAAAGTGCTGCTATAAGTTTAGGCCTCAGGGGCAGGGGCGGCTCAAGCCTACAAGGGGCCCTAGGCAAAATAATAAATTTTAATAATAATTTTTTAAATTTTTTATATATTTAAAATGATATTTTTAACAAACATATTTATATTTAAATAATAATAATAATAATATAAGTCGCTACTATTTTATGAAAATAAAAATATTTTAAAATTGAATAATAATAAAATCTAATTTATATTTTATAATTTTAATCCGATGATAAAGTTCGACAAATGATCTGCGAAATTTGAAACTAGAATTATTATATTGATGAAATTTCATCGTAATTAAAATACGAGAGTAATTTAGTAATAAAGATGAAATATTTAGAATAAAAAAATCTAAAATTTTAAGAATAAAGATGAAATATTCAGAATAAAGGTGAAATATAAAGATAAATCACAAGTGACATAACAAATCTAAAATTTTTATTTTTTCTAATGTGAACTGTCAAGTTTACAACATAAATCATTGATAAGAAAATGAGAAATTAACAAAAGCATAAAAATAAAATTTGATAAGGAAATGAGAAAGATGATACTTTTAGGTCTTAAGATCATCGAAAAATTTGTAACAAAGGATCTTAATTCTGATCGTTCTTTTCTTTGCACCCCTTGTGATGACCTCGGAAATGTCTTGAGGAGAGAAAATAAGTTATCAAATGAGTAAGCTATTTGAAGTTGGGCAACATAGGTTATTAAATTAATAAGGAAAGAAGAAAAAGAATATAAAGAAACTAATAAATTAGAATTTTGAGAATTAAGAAATATTAAATATATTATAATCATATCAAAATCTTTAAAAATCAAATGACCATTCCAAACTTCTACAAAATCCAATAAAACTATTTTAATAATTTTTTATTTTCTAAAATATAATAATTAATATATTAAAAATGGGCCCTAATTTGTAAGGGGGCCCTAGGCATAGGCCTTAGTGGCCTATGCCTAAAGCCGGCCCTGCTCAGGGGGGTCATCTAAAGGAACTAAAAGAGCTCAATGCAAAGTTCTTTTAGCGTAAACATATTATTTGTTTCTTTGTTTTATTTCATGTTGTTTTATATAATAATAGATGTTGTAAGAAGTTTCTCTATCTCTGGATCGGTCTTCAACAAGGAGAAAGTTAGTGGAATATCACTAAGACTATACCATGGAGTAGGAATCGAGGATTCCTTACCACGTAAATTGATTTATGTCTATGTATTTGGCTTATCTTTTATGTTGTATGTTTTTGTTTCTACTACGTATAACTCATTGTAGATGAGTACACATGAATGATCAATCGATGCAAAATGAATCGCTATTCACCCCTTCTAGCAATATCAACGGTCTCAACATCAGTTACAAGTTGACTTGTTTGACATTTTTGACTTAATCAAGTTGGCAACGTGAAGTCTGTTGGTATCTTAACTTAATTCGTAGCTACCTCATTTTGTCTTTCATGTTATAAGATGAAGGCATGAATTTTTTGAGTGTCAGATAGGGGAATCATCATTAGTATAGAACCATGTATCACACAACAATAATTATTCAATCCTATGCCGAATAGCACAATTCGTTTCTTTTTCTTCTCTTTCAGCAAGTCCTTTGAGACCCCTACAAATGCAAGTGATCAATCAAGTTCATCTCAAAACACCTTCATCTTGGTATAACAGATTGACATAGGTTGATGTTCTTGTCAAAGTTTTACAATTTCTTATTGGACTTTTAAAATTTTTGTCATTCCCTTGTGAGAATCTATCATGTAGATCACTTCATATATACTTCGATTGCAGATTCTATATATATAATAATATTACTTGCAATATTAGCAGGGGCGGCTCAAGCCTACAAGGGGCCCTAGGCAAAATAATAAATTTTCATAATAATTTTTTAAATTTTTTATATATTTAAAATGATATTTTTAACAAACATATTTATATTTAAATAATAATAATAATAATATAAGTCGCTACTATTTTATGAAAATAAAAATATTTTAAAATTGAATAATAATAAAATCTAATTTATATTTTATAATTTTAATCCGATGATAAAGTTCGACAAATGATCTGCGAAATTTGAAACTAGAATTATTATATTGATGAAATTTCATCGTAATTAAAATACGAGAGTAATTTAGTAATAAAGATGAAATATTTAGAATAAAAAAATCTAAAATTTTAAGAATAAAGATGAAATATTCAGAATAAAGGTGAAATATAAAGATAAATCACAAGTGACATAACAAATCTAAAATTTTTATTTTTTCTAATGTGAACTGTCAAGTTTACAACATAAATCATTGATAAGAAAATGAGAAATTAACAAAAGCATAAAAATAAAATTTGATAAGGAAATGAGAAAGATGATACTTTTAGGTCTTAAGATCATCGAAAAATTTGTAACAAAGGATCTTAATTCTGATCGTTCTTTTCTTTGCACCCCTTGTGATGACCTCGGAAATGTCTTGAGGAGAGAAAATAAGTTATCAAATGAGTAAGCTATTTGAAGTTGGGCAACATAGGTTATTAAGTTAATAAGGAAAGAAGAAAAAGAATATAAAGAAACTAATAAATTAGAATTTTGAGAATTAAGAAATATTAAATATATTATAATCATATCAAAATCTTTAAAAATCAAATGACCATTCCAAACTTCTACAAAATCCAATAAAACTATTTTAATAATTTTTTATTTTCTGAAATATAATAATTAATATATTAAAAATGGGCCCTAATTTGTAAGGGGGCCCTAGGCATAGGCCTTAGTGGCCTATGCCTAAAGCCGGCCCTGAATATTAGGATCAACAAAATTAAGAATTCATGAAAATATCGTGTGATTATAACGCTGTCATATCAGGAACTTATCATTGGTTATTGATGGTAGCCTAATTGTCTCATTAATAAAGTTAATTTTGTTCTTGGCGGTTAGAGCTATTCTCACGGTAAGATCCCATTTCCATTGAGTGATTTAGATATTGACACTAAAGCAGGTTGATCAAAATGATGTAAGTTAAGAAAATTTAATTATTTTCTCATTGAAATCTATTCTTCCAGTATTGTAACAGTATGTAATTTTAAAGATCTTTTAATGCTATGATGCTATACAAAAATTTAAATGTTCTTTGGAGATAATATTATATATATATATATATATATATATATAAAATAAAGATCTATATGAAAAAACGGAAAAAGATTTTATCCTAATTGATTATCTCAATCCCTAATTGACATAACTATTTTGTACAAAGAAAAAAAATAAATTTAGGTCATAGAAAATATTATTATTAAATTATTATAATAAAAAAATTTCCTTTACTAAATCTTTAATTTGCTAGTTGGTTGTTGTATCAAATGTCAACATTAGGTAGCCATAGGTACAACATTTACTATGCAACTCGTGATTAAGTTGTCTTATTCACTTAATTACTGGTGTCAAATTAAAGGGAAAGGAAGTTAATGTTGTTGCAGATCGCCCTTTTGCATCGATTTCAATATATGTGAATTCTAATACAATTCTGCAAACCTTAATTGGTGGGAGATGGAAGAACCGTTCCTAATTGTAGCTGTTGATTCATCAAAAGTAGACGAATTCATGATTCCAGAATCTGATGATTGATGAACTTGGTGTTTATCCCCAAATTAAAATTAATGAACACGGAGATGGGATACTTTATATTAACGACAAACATGGACCTCAAGCAGAGGCCGCAAACATGTAGACTGATTCATGCACAAACCACTAGACATATTACAAGCCAACAAGAGAACTCGAGCGGAGTTCCAATCCGAACAAATTAAAGCAGACCGTTTCATCAATTAAACAGCACTCCGTGCTTCTTTATTCAACACAGCTTCAGATGCTGCACGAGTTAATGAATGATCAGAAGCAGCAGCAGAGGCACTCGAGGCAGCACTCGCAGGTCTCGAAGCAACAAAAGCAACAGCAGGCGGTAAACAGGCTGCGTTTTCCCACAGAAAAGAATTAACAAACATGGCAAAGGAATCAAGACAGAGAGACAGAGAGGGAAAAAAAAAAGGAACGGTGACTTGATTTGGCTTGTACCAGGCATAGAGACAACCCTTCTCCTCGCGTCTCTTCTGGACGTGTTCCAAGTATGATATCTCCTGCGCGCTGGGTGCATCCATCTTCCCTGAGCTTTTCTGCAACGACGATATAATTTGAGCCAACACTGTCACTTATTTATTTAGAGGTTTTTCTTTCTTCCATGATAACTAGATAATTATTGTGGTTTTTTCTCTCCCAAATGGGTCAGCATATTTTGCTTATAAGTACACTTTTCTGCTTTACCTCTATAATCGTGCCGATTTTGTGAGACTAGAGAACATGACCTTTTACCGCATATTGCTTATAAATTGTAAATGTCTTTTTTTTTTTTTTCTGTCTGGCTGTTGGGGAGAGACAACCGTCGGTGGGTATCCATTCTGACTCATATTTCTGCCCGAATCTTACCTTCGGATATACTTCCTCATGAGAAAAGTAGTGGATATGAAATAGTGATATTGTTTCAATAAAGAAGTTTGAGCAAAAATAAAAAATAATATATTTTATATTTTTTTATTTTTAGTAGAATTATATGATTATAATTACTACAAAACTGCTATGATAAAGATCATAAATGAATCACATTTGCCTCAGGGTATAATTGAGACGATCATCTTGAAGTAGAATTGCCAAATCAAACAATGGTCAAAGTTCAATATAAAATCATGAAAATATCCTTCTCCATGGAGATCATCTATAATTTTCTGATTTACTTCCCCACAAATGACCGAGAGGTCAGCCGTGTAGGATGCCTAGATCAGTACATGACCTTTTGCCAAATAAATGAATCAAATTGTTCCTACTTGAGATCGCCGCAAGATGAATCATTGGACAACTGACTTCTATGGTGACGGAGCCACTGAAAGCCTAGAGATAGCTGGATCGATTGGAGAGTCTATGAACCTTAAAAGAGAAAGAGTTAGAATGGAGATCAGGAATACCCTGCCTTAGCCACTTTGATGCTCAAATTAGGTCTCTAACAAAGGTAGGCTAGAGAAGAGGAATAGTAAATGAGCATTATATATGTAAGTGGATGTATGTGCATGTGCGTACCTCTACTTACGAGAAGTGGACTCCTTTTATATAGTATAATAGGGATGACATGTCACATCTATGGTAAAGAAAATGCTTCCTTCTCTACCTTCCATACTGTGAAAGACCATACTATATTAATCAGAGATCATGGTACCATGTCATGTGGTGTATCATATGACTCACGCGTGTCATGCCAACTCATGTGTTGCTCATGCTGTTATCGAGTGTCAAACCTAGGATGATAGGCGTTGGGTCCGACCTCAAGGAGGATGAGCAAGTCAAGTCTGTCAGTCTTCATGAGAAAGATGAATCGATTGACCTTCGGCTCGATCAACCTTCGAGTTGGTTGACCTTGGGGTCGGTTGACCTTCATCAGTAAGATGGATCAGTCGGCCTTCATGAGGAAGATAGGTGAGTCGGGAGGTTACGCCTAGCTCTTCCATCCGACGTGTCCCTTCCTAGTGGGACGAAATCTAGCTTTCTTGTTCTGGGTAAGGATGCCCATAACATAAGTCTCCTTTGCAAATCTAGTCGAAGGAGGCATTAGTTAGACTGACTAGACCAGTACTATGATGCGGCCCCTTGTCAAAAAAGTCACACAATAGAGTAGCAAAATCCGCCTTTATTGAGGCCACATCTAATATTTAAGGTGCATTCAAGGCAAGAGATATGACCCATCCCAATATATGTCATTTTCGAGGTCCATTAGTGGAAGTGACCTACCTAGATGGAGCAACCAAGGTAGCAACAGGATCATCATGATTGATCAGATCCTATGGGATACCAGGCCAGGATACATAGCAGGGGTTTCATCTCGCCTTTTCGCCTCCTAGATCGAATAGTGTGGGTGGGTATTGCTCATGCATATATTGTTATATTTGAGAGTTGTCCTAAGACAATTGTTTTATGATTGTACTATTTATAAAATAAATAAAAATTTACTATTTAAATGTATATTTTTTATGTATTTGATTGGATCTTAAACTTATTTACTAAATGTCCGCAATACGATTCATAGCATGAGAGAATTTGTGATTGGATCATAACTTATGAGCATCTCTACATATACAATTATGAATGTATTGAAATTATCCATAGTCGATGAATTGATAAACATGGACGTCATCGATTCTGTTGAGATTCACACATTTTAAACTCCTTGATTTACCAAACAGTTGTTCTCACTGGCTAGAAATATTGAATGTTAAGAGTTAAATGTGTTGGGATCGGTGCGTT
>NC_133869.1:4065808-4082446 GCF_044706935.1 Curcuma longa
TAGACCCGACCACGGGCCGGGTCCAGCCCGGACCCGGCCCGGGTCAACGGGCCGGTTGGCCTGTTGACCCGGTTAGCCGGGCCGAACCGTAACCGGCCCGGCATCCTGCCGGGCCGGTTACGGTTCAAGTCCATTGGAACCGGCGGTCCGCCGGTTATAAACAGTAACAGCCGGTTTGGTTTTTTTTTAATTTTATAATTTTTTTAAACTTTAATACATTTGTATATATTATCAATACATTTTTATATAAAATATATTTATTTTTATTTAATTAAATTATAACTTAACACGTCGTTGCTGGAGATCGAATTAGGACATCCTGGGACACAAGCGCATATACTCACCACTGTTCTACAATGCCTTTTGTTTATAAAATTAATATAATTATATATATACTATATTTATATTTATTTAATTCAAGTCAATTTTAAGACCCCGTTGATGGAGAACGAACACGCAATTCTCACCGATCAAAGACGTAGACACTCACTACTGTACCCCAATGACTTTTATACATAATTTCAATACGATATTATATATAATATAATTATTTCAAATATATTATAGTACGCGATTGGTGGGGATCAAACCCGAGAGTTCCGCATGAGAAATGGATACAGAGACCACTATACTACAACATTTTTATTAAACTTATTCAATAAATTTATTTATATATTTATTTCAAAATTATATTTACATGCCGTTAGTGAAGATCGAACCAGAGAAAGGAATACGCACCATTAAACTATATCAACTTTTCTCTCTTTTTTCAATATTTCTTTTATATAAATTTTAAATTTTAAATTTTTTAATATAATAATCTTGAACCGTCGCGAACCGTGAACCATGAACCGAACCATGAACCGGCGGTTCCGAACCGTGAACCGTAACCGTCTTGGGCGGTTAAGGTTAAGGGTCGACCTGCCATGAACCGTCGAACCGGCGGTTCTGAACCGTCGAACCGTCGGTTCTGAACCGTGGTCGGGTCTAGATCCCAACAGCTTAATCAGAGCCTGATAGTGCAAGGCCGACGCGTAAAATGATTTTACGTATAGTAGTTAGTCGTAAATTTAATTTAGGAAATTTTTAGATTTTAATTTAGAATTTCTAATTATAAAAATTTCTTAATTTGTTAGAAAATTTCGTATTAGAAAATTTATTTTCTAATTAATTATATTTTTTTAATTAAAATTTTATTTCCCAAAATAGAGGAATTTTAAATTTTAATTTAGAATTTCTAATTATAGAAATTTCTTATTTGGTTAGAAAAGTTTGTATTAGGAAATTTATTTCCTAATCAATTAGATTTTCTTAATTAAAATTTTATTTCCTTAAAAGAAAATATTGAGATTTAATTTAAAATTTTTTAATTGTAAAATTTCTTAATTTGTTAGGAAATTTGAATTAAGAAATTTATTTTCTAATTAATTATATTTTTTTAATTAAAGATTATATTTTCTAAAATAAAATATGTGATTAGATGTGAAAATTTATTTTCTAATCTAATTAAAAAATTTTAATTTTTAAAATCATATTTTTTATCATATTTTATTAAATTAGATTTACGATAACTATGATTAAAAATAATCATAATTAATTGCATTAATTATGTCATGTCATATAATTTGTCATGATTAGTTATATTAATTATGTCATGTTATTTATTGTCATATCATTTATTGTCATGTCATGTAGATAATTTATTATTTGTATGAAAAGAGGATGAGATCTGAAAATCCCATATAAATAATTAAAACTAACACCTTCCGCTAATATGATTAGAACAGGAGTTTAATTTCTTGTTTGTGTTGTTGAACTCTCTTCAGGCCCGACCTGAAATTAAATATGTTAGAATCATCGAGATATGATCTCAAGATTAACGTACTGGCTTTAACTTGAAGCATTGATTTGTTGGACTCTCTCCAAGGTCAATGCGGATAGAGATGAAGGTGGGTATTATACATATGATGTATACGTGTTAATGTGTAAATAACCCGATGTTTATGTGAATATTCAATTAGTTAATAGCATAATGTGATAGTTATGTATACGTGATACATAATCGATATATGATACCAACCATTATAGCTAAGAATAACTTGTTGGACTCTCTCCAAGATTATTCTTATCTATAAATGGATATCAACCCATTTGGAGAATACTTACAATCTCCCGAATTCAAAGTAAGGACTTTTGAATTCATAAAATAAATAGGATTAATTAATGTATGTAAATACATTGCAGCACACCTTTCTTATTTAGTTGATTGTATTTCTAGATTTAATTAATTACGCATGTTATCTTTTATTGCACATAATTTAGGATACCAATAATTTGATTGATCCTAATTTTGGACTAGAAATTTGAGAATTATTCTAAAAATTTGAAATTACAAATTTTATCTAGAGTTCATAAAAGGAAAGTAGGCATGTGATGTCTCTTCCACTTCAGGTAATTTCGTAATTGAATGTCATATTATTGTTTTAGACACTCGGGTATTGGATACTGAGTGCGGCTCTTATATATGTGATAATATAGGGTTTAAAGAACAGTAAAATACTTGTTTAGAAATTATTACTATATTTGATTTTTAATAAAGAATATTCATTTCTATTTCTTGTTTAAATACAAACAGATCCTATTTCATTTTAGGCAACCATTATTGTTATCTAATTTGGAATAGAGTTCTTTATGAGACCAGAACATTAAGTAATAATGTCTACGTGTTAAATATTATCAATGAGACATTCGATAGCGAAACAAACAATAAGTGTGCTTGAAAAAATAATCAATTAACCTCCTACTCGCGGAATTATCGTCTTGACTATATAAGCAAAAAACGCATAACCGAACTACAAACGGTTGGTAGTTTGAAATCATTTGAATTACATTCATTTAATATATGCGAATCATGCTTTATGTGCAAAATGATTAAATCACCTTTTATTGGAAAGGATGAACTAATGAGAGAGTTACTTGGCCTTACACATACCGATGTATTTGGTCCAATGTTAACTCAAACACAAGGAGGTTATAACTACTTCATTACCACCCTTTATCGATAATCGTTCATGATTAGGGTATTTGTATTTATTGAAATACAAATATGAGGTCTTTGAATGGTTCAAAAAATTCAGAATTGAAGTAGAGAAACAGCTTGACAAGAGTATTAGAACACTTCGATTCGATCGAGGTGGAGAATATTTAAGTCAAGGATTTTAGAATTATCTAAAAGATAATGAAATATTGTCTAAGAGAACTCCACCGTATACACCAGAGCAACGGAGTATTAAGAGACAAAACCGAACCTTGTTGGACATGATTAGGTTAAAAATAAATTATGCAATTCTTTCAAATACATTTTAGGTAACGCACTCAAGACAACGGTTTACTTGTTAAACAGAGTCACGGCCAAGGTGGTCTCTACTACTCTATACGAAATATGAAATAGTAAAATCTTAGTTATCTTACTTGAAGATATGAGATTGTCCTACTTACGTATAAAGGACTGTATCAGATCAACTGGAAGCTAAATCTGATAAATATCTATTGGATACCCTAAGGAAACAAGGGGATACCAATTATATTCCCTCGTGGAACAAAAGCGTTTGTTTTACATCAGACCGTATTCCTAAAAAAGCATCTCTTACATGAAACAGTGAGAGTTGAGTTAGAACTTTGTGAAGTTTAAGATATTCAAATAGACATTAATGAGACACCTAGTCATGAACCACAACCGATTGATCATAATGATGAGCTATCGGCTGAACCTATTGAGACACAACCTCTTCGTAGATCCAGTAGGACGTAATATTCCGGAGAAATATGGATTTCTCGTAAGTGAATCAGATTACGTATTACTCGCCGAGAATGAGTAAACTACTGATCATGAAGAGTTCTGAAAAGTTTAGAAAGGGATAAATGATTTACAACCATGAAGTCGGAAACAAATTTCATTAATGTCAAATTTGAAACTCAGTGGAATAACCGTTTTGATGAGGCAATCAAAGAGCTTGATTTCTCGCAAAATCTGACGAATCCTTTGTGTATAAAGAGATTAGTGGAAGTGCAAGCGTATTCCTGTAATTATATGTTAATAACATATTAATAATAGAAAATATATGTCTGTTCTACAGTCAGTCAAATTACGGTTAATCAAATGTTCTCCATAAAAAATATAAGAAAAGCGACCTAAATCCTCGAGATTAAGATGATAGAGATAGATCGAAAGGTTACTTAGTCTTTCGCAGTTTACATAAATAAACAAGATGCTAAAAGGGGTTTAGCATGCTTGAATCCAAGAAAGGTTCATCTTTCGAAATCTACGTGTCCATGGACAAAAGACGAGAAGATTTACATGAATACGATTCCTTATGCTTCGACAATTGAATCAATCATGTAGGCTATGATGTGTACGAGGCCCGACGTATCATGTGCTCTGAGTGTTACAAGCGGATACCAATCAGATCTAAGAATGGATTATCAGGCGGCTATCAAGATAATTCTTAAAGTACTTGCGAAGAAATAAAAATTTGGTCTTGGTGCGTGGAGAAGATGATATGGTTACACGCGGACATATTGATGTCATCTACTAAACAAACTAGAATGATTCCGATCTCTATCTGGGTGTATATTTATTTAAATTATGGCGCAATAAGTTGAAAGTGTTTCAAATAAGACAACATTGCAGCTTGTGAAGTAGCAAACGAAGCGGTTTGGATCAGGAAGTTCATTTTGAATTAGGATTGGTTCCAACCATTGCGTTATTTGTTTACTGCGACAACAATGGAACAATCGCACAGGCGATGGAATCTAGGTCTCACCATCGATCCAAACACGTACTTTGGCAAAATCAATAAATCAAAAAGATCAACTGTAGAAGAGAAATACGATTCGAGAAAAATCCCACCAAAAGGAACCTTGTGGATCCTTTAATCTCAATCTCAAAGTAATTTTGAGAAATGAATAGAGACGCATGGTATTGGATATCATGGCAATTGACCTTAGGCCAAGTGGAAGTCTGTTAAATTTGAGAGGTGTCCTAAGACAATTGTCTTACGGTTATAATATTTATTGGATAAATAGCAATTCACTATTTGAGTGCACATTCCATATGTGTTTGATTGGATCTTAAACTCAAATACTGAATGCCTGTAATACGATTTATAGCATGAGAGAATTTGCGATTGGATCACAACTCATGAGCATCTCTACATGTGCAATTATGAATATATTAAAATTATCCCTAATCAAAGAATTAAGCGCTGCTGTTGCTTTCGACGGGCGAGGAGGTGGTTCCCAACGACGCGTGCTGCTTCTTCCCGGAGCGGCGGCGTGTGCTGTTTCTTCCCAGAGCAGCGACGCGTGTGGCTTCTTCCCCGAACGGCGACGCTGTGCTGTTTCTTCCCGAGCGGCGACGTGCCTTGGTTTCTTCCCGAGCCGCGACACCATCCTTGTCAGCGCGATTGTTGCTCGTTGCCGAGAGGAAGAGGCAGAATCCCTAGCCTCTTGTCAGCGTCGCTCCTTCGCCTGCCGCCGTCTTCTTCAATGGTGAATGAACGGATTCGGCCAGTGAAGAACCGCGCGTGACAGCTGCCGAGCGCATCCTCTGTTTCCTCTGTTCCGGCCTTTACTTTCATCTGTCGGATTGAGGGTTTGCTGCCAGATTGGGTTCCTTTGATCTCTGGAGAAACCTTGCTGCCGGACACCAGTGGCTGGAGGAACCTTGCTGCCGGAGTTCGTTGTTTATCGGAGAAATCAGCGAGGTACTCTGTTTTTCTTTCTTGCTGTGAAAACGCAGGAGACAACAGAGAAGGAGAAGATGTTGTGCCATCCCTATTTTGGAAATGTTGGAGCGGAGGGAGAATGTTGTGGGTGTCGGATTGGATTAGATTGTCGTTGAAATTTTGTTTATTTGTCGGAAATTGTTTACAATCATAGAACAAATTATTCGAACGTTGTTAATCAATCCTGGTCATCTGACAATCATCCACCATCTTCCCGGAAGCTTGTGAAGCCTCCAGAGAATTATTCCATCATCACCGAAAAAGATTTTCGATCGATTGTCCGTTATCGGCGGTCAATAGTTGACCACCCAAAACTACATCGAGAATACGATTCTCGATGATAGTTAGAAATCCCGAGAACGATCGCAACAAACGTTGTTGCATGATTTCCGAAATAAGGCTTCTCTCGATTCGATCGTCATCGATCATCGGCTAGTACCGAAGACGACGACGTAACTCGTGACTTCCGAAATTGTTCAGACGAAAGCTTGGCGTGGATCACCAGTAAAGGCGGGACTCCGACGAGGACTGCTCGATTGATTCAACACTGTTCAAACGTCATTCGCGAGGTACAGTTTAGAATAATTTATTATTCTATAAATTTTAATTTTCTATCATGCCTTGTATGCTGTTATTTCCTGCTTTGCATGCGTGTATTGTATGATAATTAGCTGTAATTATTTGTATATTTCCGCTGTACACGTTTACGAAACGTGAGAACACGCGTATTGCATCGAGACGATCCCAACATTTCTTTCAATCTTCTTCGTGTTGTATCCCCTCCGTCATGAAGTAGAACCTTAGATTCTAGGATGTATGAGGAATCGAGGTGTATTGTGGATGATTGTAACTATGAATTTATGTTTACCATGTTCTATGATATATTTGTACATTTGCTTTATGGATTTGTACCTTGTGTGTGCTTGATGATATGAATATGAATGGTATGAATCTATAAGGATGAGGGTGAGTTGTGGTTTAAGGAAATTTTAGGATTGTATGACCAAGGTGCCTTGTGATAGAAGGTGAACCTTTAACCGAACTTTCCGAGAAAATTCTTAAGCTCCAATGAATCTTTATGAGAGATAACTAATGATTATCGAATTGGTTGAGAATTGTGATGTGGGATGTGGTAGAGAGAGAGATTGGTTTAGGAGTTTATGGGATGAAATGGATAAGTCTAGGATTTCGGATTCATATCAATGCTAGGTGAAGTCCCTAATCCATGTTTACTCCCTCACCCTCCATGTTTACCATCTTGTAGGGATGCTAACTAAGATACCAACTTGACCTCGTAAGACTACGTTGGCATTTGACCTTGAAGTCCTATGTGGTGACCCTCCATTAAAGATGACAACAGAAAGTCCAATTAAAGGTTCACCCTCTGTCATAGGGCACCCCGGTCATACGATCTAACGTCATACCCTCTGTCACCGAGTACCCCTATTAAGGACCTTGTCCTGATAGCCACCAACCATTAGCTATCCCTTACGGGGGTTTACCACTATATAGGTTCGAAAACGATTAAAGGTTCATCTTCTGTCACAAGGCACCTCGATCATACGTGTAGGGATCTATATGCATCATCAAACAATTTTAATAGCATATACACAGCGGAAAACAGGATCCCTCCAGAAGATTCATGCGAAAAACATACTCTGACGATTCTACCTATTAGAATCAAGGTTACCTTCGATGCGTGCCCTTCGCAATCCCGACAGCAACTCTTTGCCTTCAAGGTCGTCGGGACGATCTGTGTTCGCACCTCCACGGTATCCACACGAACACTGAGATGGAGAGGAACCAAACTGTGGTGCTAGCCACAAGAGGAGGTTCGGCCAAGAGAAGAAGAAGAGAAGAAGAGGAAGAGCAAGAGCATCCAACAACCTCTTCATCAAGAGTCTCTCGCCTCTTTTTATATCCCACCATAAGATATGAAGGATGAAGGGTTTTCTTGTCTTTTAGTGATCCACGAAATTAATACTTTATTAATTCTCATGCATCTCATGCATGAAGATATGAAGATCATGCATCTCATGCATGATAATACTTTTAAGGAAGATCATGCAGAATGATCATGCATCTCATGCATGATAATGATGAAAATTTGGCTTGTGTGTTCAACTCGAGTCTTCTGAGTTGACTTGAGTCCAACTCGAGATACCGAATTGACACTAAGGGCTAATTTTAACAATACGATCCTAGGATCTCCCTACACAGTAATCTACCCCTCATAATCATGTATATGCGCTCACACAAACATTACATCAAACACATTCAAGACACACAATACATGAAACAAGTGTAAACTCTTCATTAAATAGAAAAAATAACATGAACTAATTCTTACATCACCATCATTACATTAATATTCATCCTACATCCTAAATTCATAGATCTACTCCATTACAAGAAGATTACAATAGGAGTGCAAGAAATAAAACATCCACGTGAAAGGGAATGACTTATCTTGAAGCATGGACATCTTTTAAAGATCTTCTTACTCCGGTGTAGGATGGATCGGTGGAGAGAAATCGGAGATGGTGGATCGACGTAGATGAAGCGTTTTGGACCCTCCCCCGGAGAGTAATGGAAGAATCTAAAGTGCTAAAATAGTTTAGAATGGAAGAATCTAAGAAAGATTTTATTCCCATGAGACATGGGATTCAACTTTCAAAGTCTATGTGTAAATAAGACGAGAGAATTCACATGTCATATTCCATATGAATCAGCTATAGGATCAATCATATATGCTATATTATGTACTAGGTTTGATATATCATACCCTCTAAATGTCACGAGCAAATACCAATCATATCTCAGCACAAATCATTAAATGGTTGTTAAGACAATCTTTAAGTACTTAAGAAGAACTAAAGATTTATTCTTGGTATATAAAGGGTGATATGATTATACGTGGGTATAATAATGTCAAATTCAAACGAATAAGGATGATTCCAAGTCTCAATCTAAATACATATTCACCTTAAATAGATATGCAATATGTTAAAAAAGTTCCAAGTAAGAAATTATTGTTGATTCTACCATTGAGGTAAAATACATTACAGCTTCTGAAATAGCAAAGGAAGTGGTTTGGATCAAAAAATTTATCACTAAACTTTATGTGGTTCCGATCACTATTAAAGCATTACCAGTTTACTGTGACAATAATAGTAAGGGAGATCATTGCTAAGGCCAAGAAACCTAGATCTCATTAACAATCTACACATATGTTTCACCGCTATCACTTGATCAAGGAGATCATTAATAGGAATGAAATACAAATTGAGAAATTACCATCGAAAAGAATCTAACAAATCCTTTGATGAAATCTCTACCTCAAAATAAATTCAAGAGTCAAGTAGAAACCTATGGTATTAAATACCAAGATGATTGACATTAAGCTAAGTGAGAGTATGTTATATTTCAGAAGTGTGTTAAGAAAATCATCTTAGATAATGTATTATATATTGAATAAATAAAAGTACTATTTCAGTGTATATTCTGTAAGATCGTTGGGAGCGCTAGAGGAGGGGTGAATAGCATGTACGTTGTGTTTTTACAATTTGCGATAAATCTCGTAAATTGTTACAAAAAATAAGTCAAGAGTGCAACGGAAAAAAAACACACAAGGATTTACTTGGTTCACAACCACAGACTGGTACTCCAAGACCCACGATCAAAAGATCATTTCCTTGGTTAAAGATTTACGTGTAAACGATCGTCATTTGATTGCAGATTGATGCTTCAAGGGCTCTCCCTCGAAACTCTTTTATTGGGCTATCCAGGCACCTAAAAGCCTTTTCGGACGCCTCTATGTTGTCCTCATTCCACTATAGATGTTGTTGACAAGGTAGTTCTGGGCGCCTCTATGTTGACGTGAAGTTTCCGAATCAACCTCAACTCCACAACGTCTTATCCAGATCGGGGCGCCTGGAACCAATTCGGACACCTGAAAACTGAGATGTCCTGACCACTGGGAGTCTGCCACCTCACTGCTTCGCTGATCCCATTCCGCTGACGTCCAATCGCCTAGAATCCATCCGGACGCTTGGAGGTCCAATTGGCTGATCCAGATAAGGACGCTCGGAACATAAAATTTCATCCCCTCCTTTCCTGCATTACAAGTTAGTGCAAAACAAGATTTAACAGGAAAAAGTAATAGTTTTAATAAACTATTTTGGTCTTGACTTCGGATTTCCAGTGAAACCCTGAGTCAGATCGACGCCTACTGTTCCCTTTATCGAGAACGCGTCTTCACCAACTCCACTCGGGAGAATTTACCTTTTTGTCAACCAAGTCCTCCAGACTTATTGAACTTCTGCTTAGCCTCGATCCTCGGTCCCTAAGATTTCCACCGCTAGGCATCCAATCCTCCAAATCTACCTAGTCTTTCATTTGGTGCACTTGATCCGCTAAGTTTTCCTGTCTAGTCCTGCTAACCAAGACTTCCTTACCCAGCCCTCCAAATCAGGTCTTCCCATATAATCCTTCAGATTAGGTCTGCCCAACATCCAAATAAGACTTCCACTACCTAGTCTCAACTAGGATTTTCTTGTATCTAGCTGAAATTAGGATTTTCCTACACTACCTGCACACTTAAATCAGCTTATCAGTAAACGTCACACACTTAACTTGAACATTTTATCATTATCAAAACTTAAGTTCGATTATCTAGTGCTCCCTGCACCAATATATTCTCTATGTATCTGATTAGATTTTAAATTCAATTAATAAAGTATACAATATAATATATAGTGTGAGAGAGATTGTGATTGTATCACAATTAATGGGTATTTCTTCATGTGAAATTATATACATATTGAAATATTCTCTAATCGATGAATTGATGAGACTGGACATCATTGATTCTGTAAGACTAGCATATGTTAGACTCCTTGTTTAACAAAGCAAGTGATCTTAACTGACTAAAAATATTAGGATGTTGAGAGTTGGCATATGAATGTTGATTAAGGATAACTAGTTCATCGGATGTAATATGCCGTGAGACTTCATGTAGTTCTGTACTTGTCTATAAAGATTTTATTGCAGCTCAAGTGTAAATTTTTTTCGACTTGAGATATTTAAGTCATCTTGGTCATGAAGACTTATACTTTTATATCTTAATAAAACCTTTGGAAGTGTCGCCTCGAGATGATTGGATATAAGTCAAAGTGTCCGAAGATGATTAAGTAGCCCACAGAGAATTCATCACTCCTTTTATTAAGAGATGTATACTCTATGGTTACTTATCAGGATTGTTACTCGTAAGTCTTTGACCAAAATAAAAATACATCAAGAGGATGGTTGTCTTGGACAATTGTTTGAATAATTTAAATCTGCAAGACAACGAACTATAACTTAGAGTTAAGTGTGACGTAGTTAGCCTAGTAGGGACTGATACATAAACTATATATATCCTGAACTAACCGAGTATAAGATGAGTGAAAGAAACAGATGCACGAACAACTGTAGCAGCTGAATGATTCAGAAGTGATTCTAATTATGATTTTTTGATTAATTAGGAATCATATTGTACTATTAGGTGTCACTCATAATCGATCCATAATTAATGATTAATTATGGACGACCTACATAAATCAAGAACTTATAAGGTCACATGCATTACAAGTTTATCCAAAAGATATAAAACAATTTTGAGAATTAGATTTTTAGATCGTAAGAGATTGAGTCTGATTGGACGAAACAAAGAGCATATATGGAAGATATTTTGTTAGAACATAAGCGTGGATGTGCCATATCTTTTGAAATGAATTGGATCCTCTTTGATTTAATTATAAATCAAATTGATTTAATTTTAATTAAAAATAATTTAGTTATTGAACTAAAGTGGTTTGGTTTTGAATTAACATGATTTGATCTTGTACTAAACTTAAGACTAATGATTTGAATTTTGAGTTGGCGGATACAAGTTTGGATTCACTAATCAAACCCATTAGGAGATATAAAAATAGATCTAGTTAGAAGAGAAAAATAAAAATTTATTCTTAAGATAAAAAAATCTAAGGGTTAAGTTGTTAATCCCCTCTTCTCTCCCTCTCCTTCTTGCCACCGCCGACCACCAAGGGGCTCTCCCCTTCGTGTCGCTGTCATCCAATAGGACCAACTATCGGTGGACTTGCTACCGCCATCCAACACCGTCATAGCCCCAGCCTTCGACCACCCCTTCCTCTGTCAATCAACCAACCCTTAGGGGTGCAGTAACCGCGCTGGACAACAGTCGGACAATGGATGTTCCAACCGCCGACAACCTCTTCCGTCGCCCTTAGGTGTTGTTCCGACGAGCAATTATTACTGCTGAAATACCGATGCCACTGGGTCTGCTGTCCCTCATTGACAGCGAGCCTTCCGACCTCAAAATAGCGACTTCATCACCTCTATTTAGTTCGTTTCGTATCGTCATGTTGCCCTGTGTCATCGGATACCGAATCGAGCTGTGGATCCTCTTGGATTGCTTTATCTCCCTCCTTCGACTAGTATCAAAACAAAGACCCAACACATGACTAGTGAAGTCGTCTCACAAAAATCTTAACATGGATACGAATAAAGATAACCTTTTAAAAGGTTACTAGTTGATATCGTTTCAACTTCACGTCATCTAATAAGTATAATTTAATTATGCTATTTAATTATACGTTTATGTCTATACATATGTATATTTGAATGTGTGTGATGCATGTGTTGTAATAATTTAATTTATTATGCTACCACTGCTTATTTATCGAAACAAAAATTTTAAAATGTGCATAAAAACATCCAACAAGTCGACTAATAACGTCCATCAGTCGATTGCTCTATTAAATTTGAATGTTACACTTACAGAATGATACTTTCCAACCCAACTTTGACCACAACAATCAACTATTAGTATTCATCAATCAACTAATACTCAATCAGTCAAGTGTCGCAACTGACTTTAGAACAATCTATTTACTATACCAATGACAGCAATCGAATATTACTATTCATCAATCGACTAATATCAATTAGTCGAGTGAAATAATCGAGTTCTAAATATTCTATTTATTGCAGCAATATCATCAATCGATTACTTAATCCCAACAGTCGACTAATATACAACAAACCCCTTTAAAATCCTTTAACCCCCGAATTTAGGATTTAAGGGTTCATCAATCAATTATTACTATCAAGCAGTCGACTAATACCTCTATTTCAACCATGCCAAGGTTGAATTTTCGCCTTCCTTGGTATTTGATTGACCTCAACTTATCAAGACTTCCTTTCTTCACATCCAATTAATCTTAACCTGCCGAGACTTCCTGTTGTCTAGTATCCAATCAACCTTGACCTGTTGAGATTTCCTCATTGTCTAAATTCGGTCAACCTTAACCAACTACGACTTCACTACTGCCTAGCATCCGATCAACCTACACATGCTAAGACTTCACCACTATCAAAATATGGTCCTTCATGACCTATTTTGTGCTGGTGTGAAATGTGCATGTATCGGTCGGATGAGACGAAATAGCACATATCCCACAAGCTCTCATTGTCTGCCCTGATTGCATGGTAGGCTATTGAGATTGATTCGTCCTCGGTCTAACAAGAGATGTTATCTCATCCAACCTGTTGCTTAGGATTTGGTGCATAGATTCCGTGAACACCTTTGGTAATCATTGGTCTAGTCCTGAACTACTAAGAATTAGCAACCATGATTTCTATCAACTCTCTAACCTCAGTAGGAGTTTTGTTAACCAATGCCCCTCCACTAGCTGCATTCACTGTGTTTCTGGCCATTGGCAGAGTAACCCTTCTTGCATGTTAACATGCAAGCACAGTTTGATATTGAAGCAAAACTGTAACATGAAAGATAATTTGCAGGGGGGAAATGATTTACCTTATTGAAGTTCAGAATCAGAAGCATTTGTGTTTATTTAAACTTGCATAGAATTCAATCAGATCAGGACACTCGTCCTTATAGCGGAGGATATACATATCATAGAATCTCTTTTCTGAATAGCATATGAACGTCGACAACTTGCCAAAACTTTTGATGTATCCGTTGAACTTCAAGAATATCAGTATCTGATATCTCGGAATCAACCTTTTCTCCAAGCTATATGTTAATATAACTGGATACATCATCACGTCAGATGAAGCATATCCAGCCTCATTCACAAAGAACTCCATTTTTCTCTGCAAAGTCTTCACAGATACATTGGTAAAGGTAGGCGACTTTCGGAATGCAGCAAAATAATCATCTTCGGACCACCCGAAGCCCCTGAACAACTCCATTTGCATCTTGAACTTGTTTGGATGCACCGCGCTGACAGCCGACAAGGTCCAGTGGAACATCCCCGATGTCCGCGGCACTCCCAAGTTCTCCACGCGACTGATCAAGGACCTCAATGAATCAGGTTTCTGCAACACAATCCTCGGTCGATACTGCAAGATATCGGCGAGCTTCTGGCCAGCCACTCCATATTCTTGTAGAATCTTGAGGTTGGGCTGGACCCTTTTCTCGACGCTGTACCCAAGAAACCACCGGTTCTGCTTGAACAGCTTCACCAGCAAATCCTTGGACCCAAGAATGCTTTGCCAAAATCGGATCTTTGGCAGAATGGTTTCAAATCTGTTATTGAGGACGACGGGATTTGATCGGACGAGGTGGACGACGTCGGATCGGGAGAGACCCAGATCCTGGAAAGCTCGGAACTTTGGGGCTAGAGATTTCTCTACGCCCAGAAGAAGACAACGGGGGAAGAAAACTATGATGTTTTTAACAGTTTTGTCGTTGAAGCCGTAACTTTTGAGGAAAGCAAGGACGGCGTCTGGCTGCTGCCTGGATTTGATGCCGTGGAGTAGCTTCGACACATCAGCGGCCTTCGCCTGGTCGAAACCACAGGATTCGACGAGGTACTCGGCTATGAACGTGTTCTGCTCAGTGCTGGAGCCAGCAGATACGACGGCGGCAGCGGAAGAGTAAGGGAATACTGCTAACAGGAGGACGGCATCGTGGGGACGAAGAAAACGATTAGGAGCGAGAGTTTTCGAGAAGAGGGAGAAGTAATGGAGCCTGTTCATCGATCTTTCCTCCTCTGATTTGTTCTTCCCTCAAAACCCAAAACCCTAGCGGCGATGTGGCAGGCGGGTTCAGACCAGCACGAAGGTCGCCGTGCTTTATAGCATTTCTGTATAAAATAAAGATATTTTAGATTTTTTTTTTTTCTATATCAACATAATTTTAAGATATTTTAAAAAATCATGAACTAAAATCAAAAAGCCTTCTAATTATTAGATTTAAAACAAAGGAAAAAAGATATCTGGCTATCTTTTTATTTTATTTTAAAAAGTACCATTTTAATAATTAAGGGGTGTTTTTTATTTTTGCCCAAAAATTAATATTTAAATAATCTTTTAACTCATTATTTCTAGATTAAAAC
This sequence comes from Curcuma longa, assembly GCF_044706935.1. Taxonomy (NCBI): domain Eukaryota; kingdom Viridiplantae; phylum Streptophyta; class Magnoliopsida; order Zingiberales; family Zingiberaceae; genus Curcuma; species Curcuma longa. The sequence goes on from NC_133869.1 coordinate 4,081,020, forward strand.
CTAAAAAAAGTTTCATTAATTATTAAAAAATAACTTTATTTCAAATCATAAATAGCTACAACATATTAAAATTAATTATTTTTAATTAAACTTGATTAAATAAATTATACATAAATATTTTTATATCAGATAAATTATTTACCAACTTAATGGATATTATTTAAATTTAATCAATATCACTTTTAAAAGATTAAAAAAAATCATCGTATTTAAGTCGTTTAAAGATTAAATTATTACCACAGTGTAGAAGTCGTTAAAATGACTACTACAATAATTTTAAACATATTTAAGTTATTTTGATCCAATTTAAGTGATTTTAATTAAGTTGATAAAGAATTTAAGTTATTTTAATTAAATTGATAAAGAATTTTTTAATATAAAAAATATTTTATATATAATATATTTGATTGAATTGAATTGATTTATTTTAAAGACACTATATAAGAGCATCTGCAACGCAAGTATGTTATAACACCACTATTAATAATAAAATAATAAAAAAATTGTATGTGGGCCTCACTGCCCACATGAACGCGTTCAAACTATTGAACGCGTTCATGTGGCTGCCATTGTCACATGGGCAAGCACTGCTGACTCATCCTCTCTCTTTGTTATTAACGCCGATTAACACAGGGAAGATGCTCTAACACACTAGAACAAATTTATGTTCAAAATTAAAAAAGAACCATTTCAAAAAATAAAAAAGTAATGGACTAAAATAAAAAAGCCTTCAAATTATTAAAATTTCAAAAGAAAATTGAAAAAGATATCCCGCCATAAGATTATCTTTGGTATGAAAAATACGAGGGTCTACCCAACAACAACAATAACAACAACAACCAAGCCTTATCCCACTAAGTGGGGTCGGCTATATGGATCCTTTTACGTCATTGAGCTCTATCTCCTATTATATCATCATTTATATTTAAATAAATTTTATCTTGTTTTATTATTGCTAACCAAGTCTTTTTTGGTCTACCTCGCCCTCGTTTGATATGCGTATTTGTCATAGTTTCACACCGCCTAACTGGAGCATTTATCGGTCGTCTAAGTACATGTCCGTACCACCTTAAATATATATATATATATATATAGGAGCGCTATGCTGAGCGCCGTTCGGTGAGCGCCTGTGAGCGCCATCTGATCTGGAATTTCCACGTCAGAAATCGATCTTCCCACCGCATGGCAGATTCGGCGTTATACTTCGCAGCGCTAGGGTTTCTCGCTTACTCGACATTCCTCTTCCTCGACATTCCTCCGCGCTGCTCGCCGAAGCTCTCTTCTTCCTCGACATTCTTCGCAGCGCTAGGGTTTCGCGCTGCTCTCCTCCGCGCTGCTCGCCGAAGCTCCCTTCTTCCTCGACATTCTTCGCAGCGCTAGGGTTTCGCGCTGCTCGCCGAAGCTGCTCCCGACCGTCGCAGGAAGGC
>NC_133869.1:4082546-4111152 GCF_044706935.1 Curcuma longa
CTCCGGTGAGACCCTGGGTTAGACCGGCGCCTACTGTTCCTCGTAGGAACGCGTCCTCACCCACTCCCTCGGGAGAATTTACCTGATGCCAACCAAGTCCTCCTGACCCGTTGGACTTTTGTTCGGCTCTGTCGTTACCCCCCAGGATTTGAACGCAACTGATCCTCCTGATCAGTCCATTCTTGTCTTCAACTTGGTCCTCCTGACCAAGTCCAGTTCATCTGCAACTTGGCCCTCCTGACCAAGTCCAGACTTGTGCCTGGTGCACTTTGACTCTGCCAAGTCTTCATGCCTAGCCACACTAGGACTTAACATGTTTTCTGCACACTCAATTCAGCCTGGTTAATCAAACCACATACTTAACTTGATCCTAGTTCCATAATCAAAACTCAGGTTTGATCTGCTAGTGCTTCCTGCACTAACAATCTCCCCCTTTTTGACTATGGCAACTTAAGGTTTCAAGTTAAGTTAGAATCATAATTTACAAGATATTGTTGTCCAGTGGCGAACAATTTGCTTGCATGCCGAGGAGGTTCTCATAGTAAGCCACAAATACCTTTGCAACTTCCTAGGTACTGGTTGTTTGCTCGCCGGATGCATTTGTGATAGCTACGATGGTGTTGCGCTTGTTATTCTGCTTAACAAGGTTATGGAAAAACTTGGTGCATCGGTCACTTTGCTTGAGGTGCATGCACTTGGCTCATTGTTGATAGAATGTTCATTCTAATTCTTCGAGTCTTGTGGCTTTTGTAGGATCGGAAACACACTAGGGGGAGTGAATAGCGTGTTTGAACGCTTTTCGATTTTCGTAGAAAACTCGAGTGCGAAAGCGGAAGCAAACAAAGTAACGAATACCGAAACAAAATGCAGTAACGTAAAGAACACAATTTGTTTTTATTTGGTTCACAGCGCAACGCTGCTATTCCAAGGCCCACGGTCCTTGACCGTTTACGTTGGGCAATCCACTAACTCACTTGCCCCTGTCCGGCAGCAAGTGTATCAAAAATTCAAGTACAGAAATCGATTACAATATTGATATGAATTTAAGTACAACCGTTACTAAACTTTCGATCCCCGGACGTTAAATTTGGCATTTTCGGTGTCAAGGACAGTTGCTTGAGGTAGGCACAGCACCGACGTCGAAGTTGAAAGGCTCGGGAATCACGGGAATGGAGTTTGGAGGCGTTTGTGTTGAATGCTCTGGCTGCTGCTCGCGGAGGCCTTATATAGCCGGCCTGGGTCGACTCAGATCGCCATCTGGGTCGAATCCAGCTGATGTGGCAGATAAAACTTTATCAGCTTCGTCGCTTATCCCTCTTGAGTCGACTCTGATCCCGTTTTGGGTCGACTCCAGTCGCGGTGGCCGCAGCGGCGATAACTTTTTGACCTGGGTCGACTCAGAAGCTCTTCTGGGTCGACTCCAGTCTGATCTGGCGAAGACCTTGACGCGCTGACTTCCGGAAACGTGTTGATTAGGCTGGAGTCGTCTCCAGAGCTCATCTGGGTCGACTCCAAGACCCGAAAAACTGAGTTTTTCGTCCGGAGTTAGCTTTCGTCGGGCTTTTCCTTCCTGCACAACAAGTTAGCTCAAATATAATATAGGAAGGAGTAAGTTGGTTCACCGAACCAACTTCGAGTCTTAACTTCGGATCTCCGGTGAGACCCTGGGTTAGACCGGCGCCTACTGTTCCTCGTAGGAACGCGTCCTCACCCACTCCCCTCGGGAGAATTTACCTGATGCCAACCAAGTCCTCCTGACCCGTTGGACTTTTGCTCGGCTCTGTCGTAGCCCCCCAGGACTTGAACGCAACTGATCCTCCTGATCAGTCCATTCTTCTCTGCAACTTGGTCCTCCTGACCAAGTCCAGTTCATCTGCAACTTGGCCCTCCTGACCAAGTCCAGACTTGTGCCTGGTGCACTTTGACTCTGCCAAGTCTTCATGCCTAGCCACACTAGAACTTAACCTGTTTTCTGCACACTCAATTCAGCCTGGTTAATTAAACCACATACTTAACTTGATCCTAGTTCCATAATCAAAACTCAGGTTTGATCTACTAGTGCTTCCTGCACTAACAGCTTTGACTTATAGTTGGGGATAGGTGTTCGAAGGGGCATGACCATTCAAGATATTGTGTTGTACCTTCTTGAGCTCCTCCTTTACCCTTAAAGTATGTTGAGAAACATGTTGGAAATGCATCTAATTGTGATCTTGTAACCAAGATTTTAGATATGTGAGTTTCTTAAGAATGAACTGTGCAGTCCCAGAAATATGCTCAACCCATATCTCTATAATTAGCTCGGGGAAACTATGATGAAGCATCCACATATTGTTGAATTTAAAGGGATGCTCTTGTTTCTCGATACTCAATAATGTGCAATGCAGCAGGAGTGCTCGAATAGGCAGCATAATGGGATGAATTCTGTAAATCTATGGAGTCCTCTATCAACTAATTATTGGTGCAGTCTTGTAACATCCGAAAAATCTCAAAAATAGTTTTAGAAATATTCTATGATTTTTCTGGAATTTTAGAATATTTTTCTAGAATTTTTAGATTAGCGGAAGTAGCAAAATTAAATAGGAAGAAAAAATATTCAAGGCGAGATTCGAACTCACAACCTATAGGAATCTACAATTCTTTAGATATTTTCAATAACCAAAAATATTCCATTCCGAAAAAGAAGGAACCGAAATTTAATTATAGGCGAGTTAGTTTAAAATAAATAGGAAGGAAAATGTCCGAGGTAGGATTTGAACCCGCAACCTTTAGAAATCTGCAACTTCTAAAATTTCTCCAATAACCAAACGACCCAGCAATCTGTTCCGAATAAAAAGAAACCGAATTTTTATTTATCGGCAAATTAGGTTTAGACATCACTTAATATAAATAGGAGGCTTAAAAGAGGGTTTTGATTATCTTCGAAAACCCTTCCCTCCCCTCTCGCCCAGAACACCGTCGCCCTCTTTTCTCCTCTCTCTCGGCGCCCCAAACTCGAAGAACGAGGAGTCCATCCCCAAGATCACAAGGAAAGTTTCCGGAGAACTTCTTCTACAAGGACGCTCCTCTCCGCGATAAGAACGCGTAGATATAGGAAGATCATCGAGAAGATCTTCTTCTCTAACGGAAGAATTGTAAGGAAATTAGCGCAAAAGGTAAGTACATCTTTCACCTGCAGTATAAGTTGTTTTCGTATTGTTCTTTCGCATGGTTATGTTAAGTTTTCCATGACATGATTTCTGTTAAACATGAATGAATTTATATGTATGCTCTTTCCATGACATGATTTATGTTAGACGTAAATGTATTGATGTGTTCTTCCTCTAGTATGATTCATGTTAAAATAGGAATATATATATATATGTTATTTCCATAGCATGATTTAGGATTTAACCATGAATATGTAAATTATTCTTCCTATTTAGGATGGAAGTAAAGCATGATAAATGATTGATGAAAGGACAAAGATATAGTAAGTAAAAGTATAAGAACTTTATGATATGTAAAGAAATGTATTTTACTTTTAAGAGGCGAGTATCGGGCCAAAGGTTCGCCCACAATGAATTCCGGACCAAAGGTTCGCCCATAAGGAAAGGAATTCCAGGCCAAAGGTCGCCTGATAAGATAAATCCTCTGGTAGCATTCGGTGGCTAGCTACCCCGAGTCTTATCAGAGATGCGCGCATTGATACTCCGCCAGGGCCCATAAGTACGTTTAAGTATGTTTACTTATTTTCAAATGTATGAATTTTCAAATATAAAGAAGTTTAGAAATTTTCTATGCAATACAAGTATTTCCATGTTCAGGTAGTTTCTGCTTAAGTACATGTCTTTATAATTACAAGTCCTTTCCTGTTTAATTCCAAAAGAATGCATGCAATGATTTTCGTTGTTTTGTGAGATTAGGTGTGTACTTACTAAGCTTTGCTTATAGTTGCATTCCTTATACTGCAGATAGAGGTAAAGAAAAGCGTTAAGCGACGGGAGGCAGCAGGAGCAGTGTTCGATGTGTGTGGCGGCGGAACCGCGAATTAGAATAAATAAATAAATAACCATGCTTAGTATTAATTATATCTTTTATAGTAATCGCTTCCGCATCATAAGAGTTGACCAGTTGTTTTATTTCATTAAGAATAATAACTTTTCGTTATTTTAAGAATATTTCTTTATAAAATTTATCTATAGAAATTTATATTTAGGGTTTAATAATGCTAAAGTAAGTAGCATCCCCTATAGGTAGGAAGGGGGGATGTTACAAGTCTTACCCCAAGTGATTTGGATTTTAATATTTGGCTAAAATGAGTTTAAGTTAGGCAATGTTGGTGATCTAACTTGCATGGTTTGAGCCCACAGGAAAGTCCAGATTGGAAAAGTTGGCAAATGATGAAGTCTCGGAGCCGCGGCCTCTTGGCAAAGGATGAAGTCCCGGAGGTGCGGCCTCTGGGCAAAGAAAGACTTAGCATGACAAAGCTGAGGGGAACGTCTCAAGCGAGTGCAAGGAAGGGCACGAGGCTTGTGGAAGACTTTTGAAGGTTTGCGTCAAGGCTAAGGGCTGAAAAAAAAGCTGAAAGGGGAGTTTCAGCTTGATCAGTCGACTGGCACTGTTGGTGCAGTCAATTGGTGGTTGATCAGAAGCACACACAGAGTTTACAGAGATATCAGTCGAGTGGAGCAATCGACTGGTAATGGTGCAGTCGACTGCTAGATGACCATTGGAGCGACAACTGGCTGATTAAATACAGATTAAAGAGTCGTTGAAGCCCATCAGTCGACTGGCCCTTGAAGCAGTCGACTGATGTACAAAAAATTATAAAAATAGAATTCGACGCCCAAGAAGTAAAACAGTTGATTTTATCATCTTTCTGGCAAGACTCTGATTTTGTAAAAGCTCTCCTCTTCCTCCATACATCACTAATCAATCTTGTGAAAGGAAGAGATCAGTTTGTGAGGGTTTTCTCTACCTTCGAAGCGTGCTTCGAAAAGGAGATTTTTCATAGTGAAAATGATTGTCTGTGTGTATGGATCCTTGGATTAGTCACCTCGTTGAGGTGAATACCAAGTAAACAAACCGGGTTAGTGATTGTTCTCTTTCTTTACTTTTATTTTTGCTTCCGCTAACAATTTTGTAGGAAAACTCAAAAATCACTATTCACCCCCTCTAGCGAACGCATCGGTCCCAACAAGTGGTATCAGAGCAGTCTCATTTCGGACGAACTCACATTCAACCGAAACATCAGATGGCGTTTTAGGAGGGATACAACACCGCACGACCACCCTACTTCAACGGCAATGATTTCTCATATTGGAAAGGTAGGATGGAATACTATCTTGTGAATGATATTGAAAAATGGTTCAGTGTTGTAGATGAGTTTGAGAAATCGAAGGACGCCACTAGAGCCCTTCTCCCTACAAAAGATTGGTCCAAGGACATATGCAAGAAGGAACAAGCAAATGCAAAAGCCACGACTACATTACAATGTGGACTCTCAAAGGAGCAACTGAGCAAGGTCGGACCATTCAATGTTAGTGAGAGCCCTAGAGCCAATCATTTGATGATTGTTGTATGGACTCATTGTATCATATTTCTACATTTTATAAAGGCATTTTATTGTGGTTATTATACTTACTTGATATTGGTGCCATATAACTAAGTATAATAATGTCCTTGAGTAGATCGTTCATATCTATATCAATCGATTGGTTGAATCGATAGTGAGATGATATAGAGAACACTACTCTAAATGATTCCTAGTCAAGTATTAACATTCAAGGACAATGTTAATGCGACGAGACTAGCATGTAGGTCAACACGATGACTTGATCTCACAAGTCATGGATATGAGATATCAAGTTGACACATGGGTATGCATTGGAGAATGTATACTGAATGACCCGCCATGAGAAAGTATCATGGATCGTTATATGAGTGTCATATACTTTCTCATGTGGCTATTAGTATGACTATTAGTCCTTGGACCTGAAGTCACCATGGTTCCCTACATAAGGAGTTACTTACTTTGGCTTCGTCAAACGTCACCCGTAACTGGGTGGACTATAAAGGCGATTACTGGGTATGTAACAAATTATGCGGAGGGATGTGAGTGATGTAGATGGGATCTATCCCTCCTATATGACGGGAGTGATATCATAGTTCTTGATAGAGTGAGACCACTAAGTGCATGACCATGCCCAAATGAGTCAACATGAGATGTTGAGCTCATTTGATTGGAGTGAGTCTACTTGGAGTTCAAGACATAGATTGATTAGAGGATGACACGGTCTATGCCTCGGTTTGATCAATCATGATATCTAGGATAGAAGGACATTGTCACATATTGTGAAGAGTCACAATTAGTAGTCACAAAGGTGATGTTGGATCTCAACATTCTTGTAACTTGGGTAGTAGTGATGTGTTGCTAGATACCGCTCACTACTTATGCTTCTAAATGAGTTTAGGAGCATTGCCAACGTTACAAGAACCTATAGGGTCACACACAAAGGGCAATTAGGTGGAGATTAGGTTCATATGATGAACCAAGAGGATTAGATTCATGTGATGAATCAAGTTGGGTTAAGTGTAATCCAAACTAGACTAGTTGAGTTGATTTGATCAACTTTGGGAGATTAGAAGTCAAGTTTGACTTGACTTGAGAAGGAGGACTTTATAGTCAAGTTTGACTTGACTTGGGGGTCAAGTTTGACTTGACTTTGTGCCACATCATCATCAAGTTTGACTTGACTTTATGCCATGTCATCATCCATGTTGACTTGACTTATGCCACCTCATGGTCAATGCTTGACTTGACCAATTGACTTTGAGTTGAGGTGGCATAAGTGGTGGCCAATGATGATGCTCCACATCATCAAAGGTTGCCACCTCATGGGGGTTACAAATGAGGTTTGTAACTCATGGCAATTGATGGCATTTAATTGGGATTAAATGGCTTTGATGAAGTGTAAGTGGCCGGCCACTCTTAGTGGTGGTTTTGAATTAGATTTGATTATTCCATTCATTCTCTCCTTCTTCTTCCTAAGAGCTTTCTCCCTTCTCCTCTCCTCCTCAACCTGGCCGAAGCTTGCTAGAGTGCTAGCACACTCCTAAGTTTCGGTTTTCCCCACCATCTTGTCCGTGTGGATACCAATAGAGGAGCGGCACTTGACGTTCTCGAGATCCGGCATCCGTTTGGACGAGCGGGATACGCGAAGGGCACGCATCGAGGGTAATGATCTCTTCATGTAGATGTAGAGTTTATGTAAACATGTACAAGTAAATAGTTTTTGTATTTCGCACGGATCCTTTGGCATGGACTTCCGGGGTTTCCGCAACGCAAAAGCGGTTTTTGCGGCTCGGAAAGTCCAACATGGGAAAGGTACCCGGGACCAGTGAGGACTGGGTTTAACCGAGTGAAATGAACAAAATAAGTGGCCGGGCGGCCCGGGCAAACTGAACAACATGCATATGTCAAGTATGGGCGCCCAAGCAAAGGGGCTTACTGGAGAATAACCATGAGAAGTATCGACCTAGCATATGATGGCCGGGCGAGGCAGATGTAGGGTCTGAGCCTACTGAGATGAGCTTGAGGACTAATTACCCGGGAAATGGCATAAAGGCACGGGGTTGACCCGGGAATGGTTGAGACAGTGTTGTCCCGGGCAGGAACAGTAAAGGCCTGAGCTGGCCGGGCAAGAAGACTGTGACCTCTAACCTGGCAGGCCAGGTGTTGTGGCGAGATGGCCGGGCAAGATGCCCGGCCAGGCTAAGTGGAACGGGTTAAGCGAATCGGAATGAGCTGTACCAGGAATTGCCCGGGGAACACTCCAGTGGTGTGAGGTATCCTCGGGCCAGGCTGTAGCTGCATTATTAATTAAAACGAACGGTTTGTTTCCAGTTTTCTTTATTCCAACTCTACTTAAATTTTTCATGGGAGCTATCATATCATATATGTGAATTTCTTGGAATTAACTCGCGCTTTTACACTTTAAATTTAAAGATCTCCATATTTACTATTCAATTTATTTTTCATCATAATTTGCTTTAAGTCTACTTGTAAGGCTTTCATCAACTAGTTAATTTCAGCATTTATATTATTATTGTATAAAAAATTGCATAAGTATTTTTCTTCCTATTTTACGATATCGTAGCGCTGCATGAATGAACATTTTATTATTGTAATTATCTGTAGATGCATGAACGCGATGATATAGATAATAAATACAGATGAAGTGGGCAGTTAGCCGATTGGAACGTACGAAATTATTTTATTTTATTTTATTTTGGAGTCAACGGCCAAACAGCTATTTATACAAGGCCCGTTACCACGCAATATCCCACATCTTTAGCTTCTTCAACCACAACCACAACCACAGTTTTAATTCTATCGATGGCGCTGGCGCCATGTCCGCTCGGTGTCCTCTTTGGCCTTCTGCGGGACTACCCTGAGATCATCGTGGCACTTGCCTGCTCCTTCTGCTTGTTCTACGTCAACCGCCGCCGTTCCTCTGCCTTGCCGATAAACTGGCCGTTCATCGGCATGCTTCCGGCTGTGGTCATCAACTTCTCCCACAGTCACGACTACCTCGCCTACCTTTTCAGCCACACCAGCTGCACCGAGATGTTCCGTGGCCCCTGGTTCCTCGGCGCTGACCTGTTGCTGACCTGCGACCCCGAGAACGTCCACCACATCTTCAACGCCAACTTCGATAACTACCCAAAGGGCGACCAGTTCCGCGAGGTCTTCGACATCCTGGGCCACTCCCTATTAAGCGTCGACGGCGACTCCTGGAAGTTCCAGCGCAAGATCGCCAACGCCATCATCGGCGACCGTGGTTTCCGCACCTTCGTCGTCGGCGCCACCAGGGAGAAGGCCGAAAAGGTGTTCGTCCCACTTCTCCTCTACAAGTGCGAGCGCAACGAGGAAGTAGAGCTCCAGGAAATGTTCACTAGGTTTTCCTTCGACGTCACCTGCCGCATGGTCTTCGGGGACGACCCCGGCAGCCTCTCGCTTCAATTTCCGGCCATCCCCTTCTCCTCGGCCATCGACGATGCGTGGGAGGCGCTGTTCTTCCGTCACACCATGCCCAAGAGTTGGTGGAAGGTGATGAAGTGGCTCAACGTCGGCACCGAGAAGAAAATGTCCGATGCCCGGAAAGTCATCGACCAGAACATAAGCCAACGAATATTGCAAAAGAAGGAGGAAATTAAAGCTGAGATTCCAAAGGCGGATCTTCTTGCGTCCTACATGGAGGTGGTAGAGGAGATCAAGGATACAGTGGAAGACACCGAAAAGTTTTTGCGCGACAACGTCCTATTCTTGATTATCGCAGGGAGAGACGCCTTCTCCATCAGTCTCTCTTGGTTCTTTTTCCTGCTCCACAACAACCCGAAGGTGCAGACAAATATCCTGCAGGAGCTGAGGAGGTGCCGGTCAAGCGAGAACACCTCGACGACCTTCAGCGCGGAGGAGCTGAGTAGGATGGTGTACCTGCACGGGGCGGTGTGCGAAACTCTGCGCATCTTCCCCCCCGTGCCGTTCGAAGAGAAGACGGCGCTGAAGGACGACGTGTTACCGAGCGGCGCGAGGGTGGCGGCGGGGCAGAAGATAGTGGTGAGCATGTACGCGATGGGGAGGATGGAGGCGGTGTGGGGGAAGGACTGCATGGAGTTCAAGCCGGAGAGGTGGATAACGGCGGAGGGGAGGGTGCGGCACGTGCCGGCACACAAGTTCATGGCCTTCAACTGCGGGCCGAGGACTTGCGTGGGGAAGGACGTGGGGCTGATGCAGATCAAAACGGTGGCCGCTGCCGTGCTGTGGAACTTCGAGGTGCAAGTGGTGGACAGCGCCCGAGTGGAGCCCAAGAACTCCGCCATGCTTCGGATGAAGAATGGAATGACTGCCATCATCAAGAAAAGAGGGCATTCAATGGAATAAAGCCATGATTATATATGCATAATTATTAAACGAACTCTATCTTAACATTAACATTAATAAATAATATACTGATATTTTTATTTATAATCTAAATATTTATATAAAATATTATTTCACGTGTCAAATTAATAATGCCCAAGATTTATTATATGTATATTAAAAATAATTAGAATATGTATATTAAAAAATAACTCAAGATGACATTTGGTTGGAGTTATTATTGATAATCTAGGTTATCTGTTTAAAGTTATCAATGATAATCTTGTTTGGTTCAGATTGTGATCGATTTCTAAGTAATATAATATTATCATCACACATCAGCAAATATGTTATAATTCAGAAATGTGATTACCTTTGCAGCTTAATATTTTCTATAATTCTGAAGATTAATAAAAAAAATTTTCATGATTATCAATATCTTTTAATTTTAAAATTCAGTTAATTGAAATAAACTGTGAAATCTAATTTAAATCGAGTTAATTAATTTAATAAATTTTAATTTAAAAACATATAAATTTAAATTTAAAAGAGATAATTTATTATAATTTTTTAAAAATAAAATTAATAAATTATATTTATTAATTTAATAAATTATTTTATTAAAATAATTATTTTAACTAATTATTTTATTAATATATATATATATTTATGTTAAATTTTAAAAAATAAAATTAATAAATTATGTTTATTAATTTAATGAATTATTTTATTAAAACAATTATTTTAAAGAATTATTTTATTAAAATAAAATTAATGAATTATATTAATTAATTCAATGAATTATTTTATTAAAATAATTATTTTAATGAATTATTTTTTAAATATATATAAATTTATTTTAAATTTAAAAAAAAATAAAATTAACGAATTATATTTATTAATTTAATAAATTATTTTATTAAAATAATTATTTTAATAAATTATTTTATTAAAAATATATAAATTTATTTTAAATTTTAAAAAATTATGAATAAATTATATTTGTTTTTTGATATATTATTCATTTATTATCATCATTAATATTACTAATTTAATTTTATTTATTTAAATTAAAGATAATATAGTAAATATTAAATTAGTTATATTTTATTCCCTCCAATTAAATTAAATAAGTTGAATTAAATAATATTATATTATATTTTATATTCTATAAATTTGATTATGTAATTATTTAATAATTATATAATTAAGATTATATAGGATAACTTAAATCAAACGTATCTCAAAAATATATATATAAAGATTGGGAAAATGTTTTAAAATGTTGAAGTTAAATAAGTCAACTTAGGCGAAATAGATGACAATGTACGGCAACAAGTAGCCAACCTGGCTCACTTTCACATGAAACCTATTATTATCTCTCTCTTTCAAGGTAAACAAAGTAGACGAACCACCTTCCTCATTATCATCAACGAAGTCAACTCCATGTCTTCTTCATTATCATCAAGGTAAACAAATTAAAGTTGCCCCCTAGAGAACCTCCTTTGTCATTATCATCAACGAAGTCAACTCTTTGATAAATCCCAATTAGCTCCATTGACTATCTAGGGGTGACCGGCCTGGTCCCATAGAAATTTTCCACCGACCACTAGAGTAAATCGGTAAATACACGCAGCGGCCAACCCAGACGCCCAGCATTCTTTGATTGCGCTCAACATTTGAAGGAAAATTCCTATAAATACGTCGTAGCTGGGGATCGAATCGCAGGTGCCTAGGTGACAACCTGAGATGTCCTACCGCGACACCATTGCTCCGGGGACACAAAGTCAACTCTTTACCCCAAGGCATGGTGCAATGATGAAATCCATTGATGATAGATCAGATATTTAAAATTTGAAACTCAACTATGATAAATTTATAAAAAAAATTTCTTAAATGGATAGTGGATCCGAGAACGTTAATTATTAGACTGGGTCGTTATCTACGTTTCATCGATTTATCTTGATGATTAATAAAATTTTTTTATGGAACTAAATCAATCACCCATGATTAATAAGCATAAAATTTGAATATACTATGCCAAGCCTAGCCACAGTATAAGTTTTTTTTAACTTAGATCAACATCCAACCGACAGCATTGTCAAATTGATGATTTGACTGGTCAAATCTGTTGAACCAATAGACCCAAATAATAAAGTTTAAATGTAGCTTACATTTTTATACGCATAGCATATTTTATAAATTTCGGATCGGAACATATATTTTAAAATGTATCAGATTTAGATATGGCTAAACCTATTTGAAGCTTATATATAACAAATTGATTAGTTAAATCTACATTTTTGTTATTCGTTAATTGGCCATTCCTTAACTGCCTGAAGTTGTCAACGATTTGTTTCAGGGAGCAGCTATTTGCATTTAAACATAATTATTTCAAGCATTCTAGTACTCCATTAACTTAAACTGCACCACAAGATACAAATGCAAATCTACCAAATGAGCAGAGGAGTCAAAGTATTAATAATAATGTGGAGACACAACGATTCAAGATTAAGAATTAACTACTCTTGGATGCTTAGATTCTCGCTGCTGGCCCAGCCATCCTGAATCTGCGATGCATACTGCAGATTCCAGAGGACATCATCGATCGACGGCCGCTGGTTTAGATCTTCTGACACACATTTAAGGGATATTTCAATCACGGTTCTTATGGAGTCAAGAGCAAAAGTGCCTCGAATTGTTGGGTCAACAACAATTTCTTTCACATAAAGTGGGCTATCTGTTGAGTCTTTGTGCGGCTGCAAATAACAAGCCAATATTTTTGGACTCTCATATTCAGTTTCTGTAGTTATCCAAACAGTTAACATGATGCTTTAAGCACATCATGATAAAAAAAAAAAAGTAAATGAGATGTAGCATTTTATATCTAATATGTTAGTTGGGTTTGGAAGAACTGTGTGAAGGGGAATTATTTTTCTAGCCACATAATTTTTAGAACAGTCGTGAACTCAAGAACAAATAAAAAAACATACATAAGATCTAATATGTCATCGAATTCATAGCATAGCAACAAAATTAAATTGTCAAAATAGAAACGCTAAACCTAAATGTAGTGGAATCGTCATCATCTTTGCGTCATCCATCAAATTTTGATCCTACGGGAGAAGAAAGACAGAGTAGGTATTCTATAGGGATTAGGGTAACATGTCATATTCTCCTTACCAATGGAAGCGGAAAGATCTATTAGAATTTCTAACTCTATGGGGATCATGCCCTATATATAGCTAGCAATTATGAATCTTAATTTTGTTATCAACCCATAGATAATAACAAAATAGGTTAAAGAATTCTACACACGTAAATTCACATCCAATAAAACAAACCCTCAATAATTATTAATTAGATCATTTAATGAGTTTGTATCCACAATGACATAAATTCGTGTGTTATAAATAACATGTAAACCTACCAAATAGAAGATAAAATTTTACAATTTTTCATATGGGTTACATATGTAATTTGTATACGACACATGAGTAATCCTTAGTTGATATCAATACATTGTCAAATTTTATGAGTAAAGAATACCCTTATAAAATAATATAGTCCATTAACTTCAAATTGGTATAAGACTACAGAGGATATAGTTACTATAACTATAACAAATCCTAATAGTAATCATAATATATATCAATGTCATTAATGACATAAATGAAGATATGTAACATGAAAAATTACATGAAATGTGATATGTATATGCCAATTTTCAATTGGTCCTCTTGATGATACAAAAGGACCTTGATCATAGTTGTAAATACTTTATGTTAAACTGCAATAGCAAATTATGATCTAAATCTCATACTTCCAAAAGGAATCCATACTATATTTACAAATAACATATACAACCAATAGAGTATCAAAATAAAATACACAATGTTTTGAACCTAAGTATGTACAATAAAACAAAATAAAATGCATGTGTTTATTAATAAGAGCTTTAAAAAAATTCAAATAACGACTCCTACTAAATGAGTACTTTATCCAATAGAAGAACTCATATATCCATCACATGCGAATGAAATACCTTAGACAACATGCCTTTGATGAGTGGATTTACTAACATAGAATTTGTGCTAATATGTTTTATCATCACCTGATGATTCTAAACTCTTTCTTTAACTACTAGAAATTTGATGTTTATATACTTTGACTTCGACAAACTATGATTGTTCTTGGTATAAAATTATGTCACTTTATTATAGTAGTCAATCCTTAATGGTTTGTCAATGCCATTAACAATCTGCGACGTTGTGATGAAGTTTCACAGCTAAATCCCGTGATTGGATGCTTTATAACAAACTATCAACTTTGCCTCCATAGTAGAAGTGACTACTAATTTCTATTTATATTTTTCATGATATAGCCCTTTCAACACGTATGAAAATATAGATTGAAATAGACTTTTTTCTATCCAAGTTGTTAGTACCGATGGAATCAAAATATCTCCACAATGGTATGATATTATCCACTTTGGGCCTAAGCCCTCATGACTTTGTTCTTGGGCTTTCCCCAAAAGGCCTCATACAAATGGAGATACTTTCCATCCTTTTAACCCCATGATCTTTTCCATGTACTTTAGATGTGGGACTATGTTTGCACCCTTGCAACCCAACAATCTCCCCCTCAAACAAAGGACCACAGGCCCCTCTCAATGATGTCTGAATTCTCAACCCATCCTCGGTCCACCCGACCTACTAGGACTTCCCACCTAGCCACAGCTAGGACTTTTTGCCCATCGGTCCACCCGACCTACTAGGACTTCCCACATAGTCGCAACTAGGACTTTTTGCCCCTCAGTCCACCCGACCTACTAGGACTTCTCACATAGTCACAACTAGGACTTTTTGCCCCTCGGTCCACCCGACCTACTAGGACTTCTCACCTGGTGTCTGGTCCTCTTGATTCAGACACGGGAACACCCACTTCCTTTGTTTAAGGTTCAAACCACATGGTTAGATCTGGATCATGGCTCATCCGGCTGTTAGTTCAGTGAAGAGCGGTCTCGCTCTGATACCACTTGTTAGTACCGATGGAATCAAAATATCTCCACAATGGTATGATATTGTTCACTTTGGGCCTAAGCCCTCATGACTTTATTCTTGGGCTCTCCCCAAAAGGCCTCATACCAATAGAGATACTTTTCATCCTTTTAACCCCATGATCTTTTCCATGTACTTTAGATGTGGGACTATGTTTGCACCCTTGCAATCCAACACAAGCATCCAACAAAGTCAAAGTCTAAATATCCAATCACCTCCAGGTGATCAGATTTCCTATACATGAGCATGTGTTCCTTAATTTTTTAAAAATACTACATCACTCTCTTAACTCCTTTCCATCTTAGGTTACTTAAATACATGTCTAACATCCCTATTATATACGATGTATCCGGACGTATACAAACTAGTGCATACATAAGACTCCCTATCGTTGATGCATAAGGGAAGTTTCACATCTCGTATGGGGTTTTAAACACTGTCTTACTGGGAACTCTATTAAGAAGGTAAAGTGCAGTCTTGAGTGTCTCACCCACAAAGACTCTGATATTAGAGAAGAAAATATCATCATACTTAGTACAATATTTTGTATGGTATGATTTCATCATTCAATTATATCATTTTGATTGGAGTGTCAGGCATAGTCTACTAAGGGACAATCCAACACTGAGCAAGCTAATTTCTAAAAGGTCCAGGATGTTGTTTACCTGATCCATCATACCAACTATAGTATTCACCACTATGATCAAATCTAATGCCTTTAATTTTCTTACCTAGATCATTTTCAACTTCAACTTTGAAAATTTTGAACACATCTAAGGATTGCGATTTCTCATAAATAAGCTATAAATAATATATTATATTTATGAATCTAATAAAATATGTGTATTCATTCTATGATGCCTTAGGGAACGATCAACAAATATTTATATGTATCAGTTCCAAGACTTCACCATATCGACTTGATTTCTTTTATTAGTCATTTTTCATTTTCCCCTTAACATTCTCTATGCAGTCATCAAAGTCTGACATATCAAAGAAATCAAAAATTTCTTGTGACATTAACTTTTCTAAGTGTTTTTTTTGGATACTGTCCTAAATGTCTATACCATAACATAGAAGAATTCTCGTTAGTCAAATTGTATTTCGTATCAATTTTATATATAATTTCATTGTCAGTAGATATTAAGGTGTTTAATTTGCATATCTTATTAATCAAGGAACCATTGTCAATCAATATTAAAAATTATTGATTGAAAATTATTCTGTGCTTGACTTCAATACCAACAATAGATTGCTATAAAATAACAATCGACGATAGATTGATGCAAGCAGTCAAACTGGTCAATCAGTTAAAAATTGTTCTATGCTCAACTTCAAGGCCAGTACAACAGTTGACTGATACAAGCAATTAGATCGGTCAGTTAGTTAAATATCATTCTATGCTCGACTTCAAGGCCAATATAGTAGTTGATTGATGCAAGCAGCTGAACCGCCCAGTTGAGTAAAAAAACCATTCTGTTTGCTAAGTTTGTAGCATCCATCGACTAATCATGGGTTTCGGTTTACGTTTGTTTAATTTTCATGAAAAGTTATGGTGATTCCAAAAAAACTGTCGTTGTTCTTCACCATTAAAAAATAATGAAGAACTCAAAACCAACGATATCCTAGGCTTTATTCTCTAATTTTTTTGACGAACGAAGATCATTTTATGCTAGTAAATCAAAATCTAGCATAAAACATCAAAATTGGCAAAAATCCTAAACTTTATCGCTATAAAATTGAGATAAAATCCAACATTGTGATGTTATATTTAGAGGAGCAAAGAAAGATTATATACCTTAGATCTTACAGTATCCACCTCAATCTTGGTTGCATTTGGTTTTCCTGTGATAACTTCCAGAAGAATGCACCCTAACTGATATATGTCCTGCCTCTCAGCATTTGCCACACTGTGAATGCTGTAAGCTCGACAAAGAACAATAAAATGATTTAGCTAAGATGGCATCGTGGTATTATTCTACTTTTATTGGATAAAACATTTTATTCTAGTGAAGTAAGACGAAACTTAATTCTCATGAAAGGTTACCTTCCCATTTCTCTGTGGTCAACTGAAGCAAAAGTCCTTTCGTTCGCAATCTGTAAATAGAGACCAAGTCAATTAGGTTGATGTTTTCTGCAAGCTTGTCCATCCTGCTTCTATTTGTCATACCTTGCTATTCTTATTCTTCAACAAAATAGGGAAACTGTAGTTGTTTATTTTAGCTGTTAGAGTTTTATCCAACAGTATGTTCTCCATGTCAAGATTGTTTCCAAATATACCCGGAACAGTAACAGTATGCAAGAATTGGATTCCTCTTGCGATCCCAGTAATTGCTGCCAATCTTTGTGGCCATTTTAGCATCTCACGCTTTCGCCATTCTGTGAACAAAGCACTAGGAAAAGTTATGTTATTGTGTGCGCTGAACTGGAAAACATGGATGGTAAGCAAAATGTGTAGCATGCTTGTGATTCTTTTACCAGTGAGATGACTTCTCAGTGTACCATTGGTCACTCGTTCAGAAACAAAATAGATGATAGTCGTTGTGTTAACATCATCCTGGCTGCTAATGATGCAATGACCAAGCATGCTCGCTAGATGACGGTGCCTGAGCTTCGAGATGAGTTCTAAATATTGAGGTAGATTCTGTACTGAGAACTTTGG
This sequence comes from Curcuma longa, assembly GCF_044706935.1. NCBI lineage: Eukaryota > Viridiplantae > Streptophyta > Magnoliopsida > Zingiberales > Zingiberaceae > Curcuma > Curcuma longa. The sequence continues at coordinate 4,100,173 of NC_133869.1, forward strand.
GTTCAATTGCATACGTTTGACGATAACCATGGAGCCATCCCCAAGCAAACCTTTGTAAAACTGAGCAGTTGCATGGACATTTCAAATTGCATAAAACGATACCATGCTTTCAAGAATATGATCAATTAATTTATACCTGTCCTCTTGAACTGTTCTCGGTCTGATTGGATGGATGAAATTTATTAGTTGCTTCTTCAAGTTCTTTTATACTGAACATCCGATAAGGTGCTAGCCCAAGAGTTTCTATCCTCGCTGCCTCAGATATGTGCCCTTCACCCAAAAAAAAAACTCATAGTTAAAGAACTAAATTATGGGAACTAGTCAAAACAGATTTTATATTGGCGATAAAGATATACTTGTGTTCATGTTTTCTTACTTGTGTCAATAGTTCTTCTGCTACTGTTGTCAGCTACCGAAGATTTTGAGGCCATTAGTTTATGCAAGATTACTGCTTTCGATCTCCTAAATACGACAAAGATCAACAACCCCATCAACGCTGCTCCGACGATGATTCCGCCGGTAATGCCAAATATAGCATTTACATAACTCCTTGATCCACTGATCTTGTTGGTCGGAGGCACAACTGCTGCTAATGCCGCGCTGTCGCAGTACTCAACTCGATGCTGATACCGCGGATCGCCCGCATTCAAGCAGTTCCCTGAGCTCAGCACAACTCTGCTCGAAGAATTGAAAAGCATGCACCGGGGCAGTCCTCCGAACAAGAGATTGTTCGCAATGTTGATGAATCCGAGTGAGCTGCTGCAAGAAACATTACCCGGAATTTGTCCTGTTATTGCGTTGTTGGACAAATCCAAGAAGCGTATCGACGGAAGAGAAAACAGCGATGGTGGTATCCATCCGGAAAGCCGATTAGAGGACAAATCCAGTTTCCTTAGCTGATGAAAGGCTGTGAAATTTGCCACGATTGTTCCGCAAAAGACGTTGTTTCTGAGAATTAGAGTAACGAGGCCATTGCTGAGTGAAGGGAACTCGGGACCGAGGCGGTTCCCGGAGACGTCCAATTCTTGGAGAGCCACGAGGGCTTTGAGGTCAGGTAGGGATCCGTTGAAGGAATTGCCCGCCAAGACTAGATTTTGTAGGGTCAACATGGAGGAAATCTCCATTGGTATCTCTCCGGCGAAGTAGTTGGAGCTCAAGTTGAGAACTTTAAGTGAGGGGAAGCGATGCACCTTGCCGGGGAGCCGCCCCCATAGGCCGAGAGCCACGAGGGAGAGGGTGGTCAGGTTGGGGAACCGTGTCAGAGTGGTGAAGAGGGAGGCGGAGGAGAATGACGGGGACAGGGCCTTGCTATGGCGATCGCCGACGATGACGAGCTCGACGATGCGGTTGCTGGAGCAGAGGATGGAGAGGGTGCGGGAGGGAGGCAGGGAGCAGAAGGCGGTGGCGCGGGACCAGCCGGCAAGGGCGGCTGGGTACTCAAGGAGACGAGGCAGCCGGTGCAATGTCATTGATTGGGAATTCGGCAGCTGTTGGGCATCCAAAGAGAGGAAGCAGAAGAGCAGTAGGAGGAAGACGAGCGTAGCTGAGTAAGAAAGCCTGGGCAGCGGTAGATATGCCATTTTTAGCGTTGATTAACTTGCAGCTCGAGGAGTGGATCTTCGTCTATTCTTCAGAGTCGTACACATGAGCTGCCCAGCAGAACTCCGACATCTTCCTCTGTGTACACTGGGGGTGGACTCTTCTGCACGCTGCCGTAGTGCGCAGAGATAGAACGAGATTAAGAATAATGCATCTAAGAGAGGTTTAATCGGGGAAAAAACAATCGGAGATGGATTTCAGTCAAGATATCGAGTAGTTAATGCACAATTCCATCTGGACATGGATGGTATATTCGGCACTAGAGTTGTGACGAAGTCATGAATGATGATCCTCATCGGAGGGATCGGGAGTAGACAACTGACGATAGTATTTGCTGTCTTCATATCTTGCTTTTTAAACACTAGTGACGACGAGGAGATTCCACCAAGTGGCGCATAGAGTATGGGAAAGTAACCTGCAAGCAAGACTAGTGCGGATATGCGTGAGTGTCGGTGAAGGAAGTTATGATTTTGAGACCAGATCTTGCTCACTTGTTCATATCAAACATAATAATTTCTAAAAGATAATTTATCAAAACAAACTATTTCATATGATCTCATCAAGGATGGCTCCCCGATTTAAAAGGATTCATGAGACTGACTGGGATTTTTCCAAGATGGCTAAAAAGAAAATGTTCTTAGCTATAGAGCTCATTTTAATTTACAAAATAGCTTGCCATTATATTTTTATCGAAATAATTTTTAATAAAATTATTGATATATTATTTTAAAAAGAGTTTAATTACTAAATCTATATATTTTATATTTTTAACAAATCTATTTTAATAAACGTATCATATGTTTTTAACTAATTGAGAAAAAAATAATCGGTTTACTCTTTTTCACAATCCAAATGTCCCTTATAATTTTATCATTGTCGTTAATAAAGGATTAAGTTCACACATTAATTATCATTAAGATTAAATCTCATTAAGTAATTTAATAAAGGATATAGATTCAATGTGTAGATTCTATAATCTAGTTCGTTAATATTAATGGGTTGTTCATCAGTTATAAAAAATAAAGATAAATCTTAGTTAACCTCATTGATTATCCCTGAGGGTGACCGGTTCGGCCCTACGGAAGTTTTCTACCGGCTACCAGGGTAAATTAGAAAGTGCACATAACGGCCAGCCCAGACGCCCAGCATCCTTTGATTGCGCTCCCCATTTGGAGGAAAATTCCTATAAATATGTCGTAGTTGGGGATTCGAACCGCAAGTACTTGGGTGACAACCTGGATGTCCTACCGTGACACCATACCCCGGGGGCATTGTTCATGAGTTATAAAAAATGATGATAAATCTCAGTCAGTCTCATGAACTCAATCCCTGGGGGTGGTCGGCCCGGTCCCACAGAAGTTTCCCACCGACCACCAGGGTAAATCGGGAAGCGCATACGGTGGCCAATCCAGATGCCTAGTATCCTTTGATTGCGTACCGTTGGAAGAAAATTCTTGCAAATACGTCGTAGCTGGGGATCGAATCGCGAGTCACTGGGTCACAACCTCGGATGTCCTACCGTTGGCCGTTGCCCTGGGGACTTCATGAGTTATAAGCTTTTATGGTGGATGGTCCAGCAGGATGAACTTAGTAAAAAAATGAAGAGATCAAAATTCATTTAGGCATGTTCTGAATTGTTGACTCTTCTTTTTTCCATGGATTCTTTCCCATTTAGACCAAGATCTGTTTGTTGCCTAATCCCTAAAAAAGAATTCCGTTGCCTTGTAGGAATTGCTTTGACGATAAAGGATACAATGTCATTGGCTCTCGATTCAGGTCAACTATTTCGGTTTGCCATTGCCTCAATTCAATTTTATTTTGCTTCATTGTAGATGATAACTAGATCCTATAAATGCATTGATGTTGGAGGATAGGAGCCTATTACGCGACATCTGGAGGGTGGTCAAGAGTCATGTTAAGGTGATGATCAAAGGAGTCTTGGGGTCTTGCCTAGATCAAGCCCATAGTGAGCTCAGACCAAATTTAGATCTAGCTCGGTACTCAGCCCTGCCAACTTCGCTAGCTCAGCTCGCCCTTGCCGGCCTCGTCAACTCAGCTTGGCCCTATCAACCTCGTTAGCTCAATTCGAACCTTTCGACCTCATCAGCTCATCTCAGGCAGGCCGACTGTAACTAGCTCTGCGTGGCAAGCAACCTACTCATGCTGGCCCCTCCCCAGGTTGAACGTGGGATGGCAGGTCAACAAGACCTGGGATCGCAGGTCAACGAGACATGGGATGATGTGACCCTCGAGGCATAGTGATATGACATCTCCCTCCACGGACATGGGATGGCTGGGTCAACGAGACGTGGGATGATGTGACTCCCGAAGCACTGTGATGGGACCACCCCATGCTTGTAAGTGACATCCCATCAATCATGAATGTAGAAAACGTGGGTACCATTCCTTACACAATAGACGAGGTATATGAATAAACTCCTCATTGGAGGGTAGAGGTATGCACACATTTCATCTCCCGACATTTTTCTTTTGTCTATTGTTCTTCTTCTCATTCAGAAATCTTACTTGAGCATCAGAGTGGTTGAACTCAGGTCCGCCTGGGCCTCCATTTCTAACCCTCTTCAAGTTTTGTAAGGACCAAGCTAGCCTTTTGTCCTCTAGATCCTCATAGACCAGTCAACTTGGAAGACAACTCACTGGTATCTCACCCTCCCAAGTCTTAGACAAGAATAAATTGACATTATCTGTGGGAAACTCTTGAGCTAAGATGTTGAGATGGATAACACCTGAAAGAACTATCGTGAATCAAGATCAAGCTAATGTAGGAGGAGAGAGTCCCATGATCACTATGAACTAGGAAGATTTCAACAAACTAGTAGCTACCTCGGTGTAAGAAGTGTTACAGAGACACTAGCAGATGAATCCTTCTCCTTTAAAGATACCCTCTGTGTCTGTCGAAATGCCCTTAATCCATAGCCCAGTGCCTCGAAGGCCAATTGAGTTCCCTCAGGCTCTAGTCCCGATCCCCACTTGGGCACTAGGCCGAAAGGAGAAGCAGTCCCATGAGTCTTGGGCTGGGGAGACACCCCTTCAAGATCTTAACCGAGGCAAAGGGCTCATCGTTAGCGGAGAGAAGAGTCTTGAAAATACTACCTTCTCGCAAAAACATCCTTGCAGAGAGATTGCCGAGTCATTTTGAGTGCCCCGGCTGGGGAATTATACAGGAGCATCAAACCATGAAGACCACATATGTCAGTTTGAAAATGCCTCTCTGTTGCATAAAATAGACAGATGACGTCAAGTGCTGAGTTTTCTTGACAACTTTGTTTGCCTCAGCCCAAAGGTGGTTCAACCAGCTCCTTCCCTCGTCTATACGATCTTTTGGGGATTTTAAAATTGCTTTCCTGGATCACTTCGTCAATAGCAAGAGATAGCATAAGATCCCCCCCCCCCCCCCCCCCCCCCCCCCCTTCAATTTGTTCACTTTAAAGCAGAAGCCTCGAGAAATACTACAAAAATATATTCAATGGTTCAATCAAGTAGTCATGGATGTTCCTTCTGCCACCTCCGATATGCTAATGAGCAACTTCTCTCAAAGGTTGTTAGAAGCAGACTTCTTTAGTCCTTAGTAAAGAAGACACCAATCATTTTGATCACCTCTTAGGCTGAACTCAGAAATATAATAACATTAAAGAGGCTCAATTCTTGAGGAGAAAGGAGGTGAGTGTTCCAACTCCAACGGACACCCAACCTGAACAAAGAGCTCCCCACCAGCCCTAAGGAACAAGGAACTACACGCAAGTCACCAGTATGCACCCGAATAGGGGAAATGGCAGTGTAGGCCATGAGACTGGCTCTATCTTGGTTGCCACACCGAGCTGACCCCCTTCTACAATCTCGGGTCATTTCTATGCTTACCATTAGCCCACCAACCATTCCACTCAAGAATGGCATCACTATGCCTAAGAACTCCATCGAGTCATTGAGCAAACATGTGTAACGACCCGGCCCCTCGGCCCCTTGGGCGGCCCAACTAGCGGCCCAATTGGCGGCCCAATCGGCGGTCCCTTGGGCGGCCCAACTGGCGGCCCCCTGGCGACCCCTATGTCGTCAATCGACGACCCTCGGCCGTGTCGTTACTCACTAGGACTTTCCACCCCTGGCCAGTGGATTTTTGCCTCCCCCAGGATTCGAACTCTAGACCTCAGGATAAGTACTAGAGTTTATGAATCCTGGTAGCCAAGTGAGAAGCTTCTCACTTGGCTACCAGGATTCATAAACTCTAGTACTTATCCTGGAGGTCTAGAGTTCGAATCCTGGGGGAGGCAAAAATCCACTGGCCAGGGGTGGAAAGTCCTAGTGAGTAACGACACGGCCGAGGGTCGTCGATTGACGACATAGGGGTCGCCAAGGGGGCCGCTAGTTGGGCCGCCCAAGGGACCGCCGATTGGGCCGCCAATTGGGCCGCCAGTTGGGCCGCCCAAGGGGCCGAGGGGCCGGGTCGTTACAATAAAAAGGCGCCTTTTTATTGTAACGACCCGGCCCCTCGGCCCCTTGGGCGGCCCAACTAGCGGCCCAATTGGCGGCCCAATCGGCGGTCCCTTGGGCGGCCCAACTAGCGGCCCCCTTGGCGACCCCTATGTCGTCAATCGACGACCCTCGGCCGTGTCGTTACTCACTAGGACTTTCCACCCCTGGCCAGTGGATTTTTGCCTCCCCCAGGATTCGAACTCTAGACCTCCAGGATAAGTACTAGAGTTTATGAATCCTGGTAGCCAAGTGAGAAGTGCTCACTTGGCTACCAGGATTCATAAACTCTAGTACTTATCCTGGAGGTCTAGAGTTCGAATCCTGGGGGAGGCAAAAATCCACTGGCCAGGGGTGGAAAGTCCTAGTGAGTAACGACACGGCCGAGGGTCGTCGATTGACGACATAGGGGTCGCCAAGGGGGCCGCTAGTTGGGCCGCCCAAGGGACCGCCGATTGGGCCGCCAATTGGGCCGCTAGTTGGGCCGCCCAAGGGGCCGAGGGGCCGGGTCGTTACAATAAAAAGGCGCCTTTTTATTGTAACGACCCGGCCCCTTGGGCGGCCCAATTGGCGGCCCAATCGGCGGTCCCTTGGGCGGCCCAATCGGCGACCCCTATGTCCCGACGACCCTCAGCCGTGCCGTTACTCACTAGGACTTTCCACCCCTGGCCAGTGGGCCTCCCCCAGGATTGAACTCTAGACCCCTCGTCGTTAATCGACGACCCTCGGCCGTGTCGTTACTCACTAGGACTTTCCACCCCTGGCCAGTGGATTTTTGCCTTCCCCAGGATTCGAACTCTAGACCTCCAGGATAAGTACTAGAGTTTATGAATCCTGGTAGCCAAGTGAGAAGTTCTCACTTGGCTACCAGGATTCATAAACTCTAGTACTTATCCTGGAGGTCTAGAGTTCGAATCCTGGGGGAGGCAAAAATCCACTGGCCAGGGGTGGAAAGTCCTAGTGAGTAACGACACGGCCAAGGGTCGTCGATTGACGACATAGGGGTCGCCAAGGGGGCCGCTAGTTGGGCCGCCCAAGGGACCGCCGATTGGGCCGCCAATTGGGCCGCCAGTTGGGCCGCCCAAGGGGCCGAGGGGCCGGGTCGTTACAATAAAAAGGCGCCTTTTTATTGTAACGCAAAAATCCACGGCCCCTCGCCGGCCTCGTGGGCGGCCCAACTAGCGGCCCAATCGGCGGTCCCTTGGGCGGCCCAACTAGCGGCCCCCTTGGCGACCCCTATGTCGTCAATCGACGACCCTCGGCCGTGTCGTTACTCACTAGGACTTTCCACCCCTGGCCAGTGGATTTTTGCCTCCCCCAGGATTCGAACTCTAGACCTCCAGGATAAGTACTAGAGTTTATGAATCCTGGTAGCCAAGTGAGCGCGCTCACTTGGCTACCAGGATTCATAAACTCTAGTACTTATCCTGGAGGTCTAGAGTTCGAATCCTGGGGGAGGCAAAAATCCACTGGCCAGGGGTGGAAAGTCCTAGTGAGTAACGACACGGCCGAGGGTCGTCGATTGACGACATAGGGGTCGCCAAGGGGGCCGCTAGTTGGGCCGCCCAAGGGACCGCCGATTGGGCCGCCAATTGGGCCGCTAGTTGGGCCGCCCAAGGGGCCGAGGGGCCGGGTCGTTACAACATGAACTCAATAGAAGATTGCCTCCATGCCCCATGTGTAGGTCTCCTTTAAGACACCCTTGGCGTGAAGATTTGAACTATCGGCTAGATTAGCGGGTAGGTTGACAACCCTAGATTTGCTATGGAAATGTCACGAGTAGGGTTGCAAATTGATTTTAAATTTATCAAAAACCCACAATGAATATAAAATAAACGAAGTATAGGGGCCTCGAGTCGTATTTTTCCAAGGAGTAATAGAAAATTGCTTAAGTTGAGCTTGGGTGTCGTATTTTTTGGGGTTTTCCGAATATAGATGGGGTTTTTGTGGTTTTAGGATGAAATGTAATTCAAAATTGACAAATAAATGAAGAAATGCAATTCCCTAACCTAAAGATGAAATCATGAAGCAACCTAAACCCTAATGCAAGCTAAACTAATTAAATAGCTCAATGATGCAATCAAAATGAATTTGGCAGTTAAATAGATGCAATCAAGAAACCAAACAACTAAAAACAATTTAAACTAGTTAACTAACCCGAAATGCAACCAAAATATCTAACTAAGGAAAGCTTCATTTGATACATCCTCAAGCACTTGGCACGGAACAGTAAGCTTTAAAGAGAAATCAGAATTTAAGGATTTCAGATTCGAATGGTTTGGAAACTTAAGGCTACAAAGTTCAATCAACTACAACTCAAACATTAATTGAAAACAATCCAATTGCCAAGGTTGCTAAGAAAATGGAATTTACAGAACTTTGAAATTGAAAATTCAGAAGCTGCCGAAATCAAAAATTTCAGAAACGAAGAATCAGAAACTCATCCTCTTCTCCCCATTCCGGTTGTTCTCCTCAGCTGGGTGTCAAACCGGCTTCATTGATCCTCTAGAGTCTTCCCGTGGTCTCTTGAGCGTTCACTCACTGCCCAAACCCAGAAAAACGCCGGAAAAACCCTCTCCGGCCTCGACAGAAGCTGTGCAGTGGCTGTTCAGATGGCAAAACTGGAATCCTCCGCTTCTGATTGCTCCGATGGTATTTCTGTTGATACAAACGAGCTCCGAGATCTCAGGAGAACCCCTCCACGAAGCACGGGCTCGAATTATGCAGCAGAACACCGGGAATGCAGAAAACAGAGGTTTCGGTCGGCGAAGAAACCCTCTCCGTCGCGCCGTTCCAGCAGCCGGAAAATACCCAATCGGCCGGCGTTGGACTCTTCAAGGATCAAGGATGGCAACGGAAAAGGTTTGGGTGGAAATCGCTGCCCGTGGAGGTACATCGCCGAGCAAGGGTGGCGTCGCGGAACGACGAACAGTGCGGCCACACTGTTCATCGATTAACATTGGCTTTATATACACGTGATTAACAGATTAATCTCAGCCGTCCGATCTCTGATTCAACGGTGCAAACTTGATCTAGGCTTTAGGGCAGTCTAGGGTTTCCAAAAAATTCAGGGATTTTAATCGGGCTCGATCTAAGTCATGTCCTCCATGTTGGCTTGATCAATTTGACAAATTTGACTCGATTTAACCGCGGTTGAGCTCGAGTCGGGTCCGATTTAGCCCTAAAATCAATTAAAGTCAAATTAATGCCAAAAATTCACCATTAAATCACAAAAATTATATCAAGCCTTAAATCATGCAATATAGGACAATTGAAGTCAAATCGATTCAATAAATAATTATTTTCATGTAAAAGCCCAAAAATAAATCGATTAAAAATCAATAAAACCCTAACTCATCATAGGTCCACCCCCAAGATGATCTCGAGAGCTAGCGCAGGCACATCAAGAAGCTCACCCAAATGTCACCAGAGATAACACCCCTCATTGAGGGACTATTAACATGATTTCGGTGTTGGGACCGATGCGTTCGTTAGAGGGGGTGAATAGTATTTCTCGCTCTTGCTTGCAGAATTATCAACGGAAGCACAAAAACAAGACAAGAAGAAAAGATCAATGCTAACCCATTCGATTTACTTGGTATCTATCTCTTGCGAGGTAACTAATCCAAGGATCCACACACAATACACGATCTTCCACTATGAAACTTCTCCTTCTCAAAGAACTCTTTAAAGGCAGAGAAACCTTTACAGATCGATATCTTCCTTTCACAAGATATGTAGTGAAGTTTAGAGGAAGAGGAGTGAGAGTTACAGGGATTGGAGTTCGTGCAAGAATAATAGAGAATGAACAGTTACTTCTCTAATCGTCAATCTACGTTTTTATGAAATTCTCGACATCAGTCGACTGCTCCCTGAGCCAGTCAACTGATGGGCTTCAATGACTAATTAATTAGTAATTAATTCTCCAACTGTCAGCCCAACGGTCATCCATCAGTCGACTGATCATCCACCAGTCGACTGATGCCAGTCGACTAGTCCAAGCTAAATACTCGACCAATCTTGCTGTGTGCTTCTGGATCAAGTTACCAGTCGACTGGTCAAGCTGAAACTCCCCTTTCAGCTTCCTTCTTCATCCCTTAGCCTTGCCGCAAGCCTTCAAACGTTTTCCACAAGTCTCGTGCCTTTCCTTGCACTTACTTGAGACGTTTCTCTTAGCTTCATCGTGCTAAGTCTCCCTTTGCCAAGAGGCCGTGCTTCCGGGACTTCACCTTTGCCAAGAGGCCGCACCTCCGGGACTTCACCATTTGCCAAGAGGCCGCGCCTCCGGGACTTCACCATTTACCCAGTCTTTCAACTTGGGCTTTCCTGTGAACTCAATTCACACAAGTTAGATCACCAACATTACCTAACTTAAACTTATTTTAACCAACCATTAAAATCCAATGATGCTTGGGGCAAGACTACATCAACAATCTCCCCTTTTTTGATGTTTAACAAAAACTTATTTAAGTTAGATCTTTAATACAACAGGATATAATATCAGTAAAATAATCATAATCATAAAGCATGAATCATAAGATAATAAGCATGAATAAAAGCATAAGAACATGTTGATTCTAACTTAAACCAAACTCATTCTCCCCCTTTGTTGACAGACAACAAAAAGATCATAAATTTAAAGTAAGCGGAAATAAATAGGTAGGGCAAATGTTCAATAAGGAGCCTCATGCTTTAATAATAATAAATTTGTTCGTTTAGGCAGACACTTCCCCTAAAACCCTACTCCCCCTATAACATGCACCAACAATGGAAATGTGACACCTAAAGTATAGGTTTGATCAATCCTATAGACCATAACAATGCTCCTAGAGCATGCATCAAGGAATAGTAGGTCAGAGGATATGCAATTAGTCAAGAAAGGATTAAAATCAG
>NC_133869.1:4111252-4125264 GCF_044706935.1 Curcuma longa
CCCGGAGACGTCCAATTCTTGGAGAGCCACGAGGGCTTTGAGGTCAGGTAGGGATCCGTTGAAGGAATTGCCCGCCAAGACTAGATTTTGTAGGGTCAACATGGAGGAAATCTCCATTGGTATCTCTCCGGCGAAGTAGTTGGAGCTCAAGTTGAGAACTTTAAGTGAGGGGAAGCGATGCACCTTGCCGGGGAGCCGCCCCCATAGGCCGAGAGCCACGAGGGAGAGGGTGGTCAGGTTGGGGAACCGTGTCAGAGTGGTGAAGAGGGAGGCGGAGGAGAATGACGGGGACAGGGCCTTGCTATGGCGATCGCCGACGATGACGAGCTCGACGATGCGGTTGCTGGAGCAGAGGATGGAGAGGGTGCGGGAGGGAGGCAGGGAGCAGAAGGCGGTGGCGCGGGACCAGCCGGCAAGGGCGGCTGGGTACTCAAGGAGACGAGGCAGCCGGTGCAATGTCATTGATTGGGAATTCGGCAGCTGTTGGGCATCGAAAGAGAGGAAGCAGAAGAGCAGTAGGAGGAAGACGAGTGTAGCTGAGTAAGAAAGCCTGGGCAGCGGTAGATATGCCATTTTTAGCGTTGATTAACTTGCAGCTCGAGGAGTGGATCTTCCTCTGTGTACACTGGGGGTGGACTCTTCTGCACGCTGCCGTAGTGTCGCAGAGATAGAACGAGATTAAGAATAATGCATCTAAGAGAGGTTTAATCGGGAAAAAACAATCGGAGATGGATTTCAGTCAAGATATCGAGTAGTTAATGCACAATTCCATCTGGACATGGATGGTATATTCGGCACTAGAGTTGTGACGAAGTCATGAATGATGATCCTCATCGTATTTGCTGTCTTCATATCTTGCTTTTTAAACACTAGTGACGACGAGGAGATTCCACCAAGTGGCGCATAGAGTATGGGAAAGTAACCTGCAAGCAAGACTAGTGCGGATATGCGTGAGTGTCGGTGAAGGAAGTTATGATTTTGAGACCAGATCTTGCTCACTTGATCAATATCAAACATAATAATTTCTAAAAGATAATTTATCGAAACAAACTATTTCATATGATCTTATCAAGGATGGCTAAAAGGATTCTTTTTTTTTAAAAAATGTTCTTAGCTATAGAGCTCATTTTAATTTACAAAATAGCTTGCCATTATATTTTTATCGAAATAATTTTTAATAAAATTATTGATATATTATTTTAAAAAGAGTTTAATTACTAAATCTATATATTTTATATTTTTAACAAATCTATTTTAATAAACGTATCATATGTTTTTAACTAATTGAGAAAAAAATAATCGGTTTACTCTTTTTCACAATCCAAATGTCCCTTATAATTTTATCATTGTCGTTAATAAAGGATTAAGTTCACACATTAATTATCATTAAGATTAAATCTCATTAAGTAATTTAATAAAGGATATAGATTCAATGTGTAGATTCTATAATCTAGTTCGTTAATATTAATGGGTTGTTCATCAGTTATAAAAAATAAAGATAAATCTTAGTTAACCTCATTGATTATCCCTGAGGGTGACCGGTTCGGCCCTACGGAAGTTTTCTACCGGCTACCAGGGTAAATTAGAAAGTGCACATAACGGCCAGCCCAGACGCCCAGCATCCTTTGATTGCGCTCCCCATTTGGAGGAAAATTCCTATAAATATGTCGAGTGGGGGATCGAACCGCAAGTACTTGGGTGACAACCTGGATGCCCCCTACCGTGACACCATACCCCGGGGGCATTGTTCATGAGTTATAAAAAATGATGATAAATCTCAGTCAGTCTCATGAACTCAATCCCTGGGGGTGGTCGGCCCGGTCCCACAGAAGTTTCCCACCGACCACCAGGGTAAATCGGGAAGCGCATACGGTGGCCAATCCAGATGCCTAGTATCCTTTGATTGCGTTCCCCATTTGGAAGAAAATTCTTGCAAATACGTCGTAGCTGGGGATCGAATCGCGGGTCCCTGGGTCACAACCTGGATGTCCTACCGTTGCACCATTGCCCTGGGGACTTCATAAGTTATAAGCTTTTATGGTGGATGGTCCCAGCAGGATGAACTTAGTAAAAAATGAAGAGATCAAAATTCATTTAGGCATGTTCTGAATTGTTGACTCTTCTTTTTTCCATGGATTCTTTCCCATTTAGACCAAGATCTGTTTGTTGCCTAATCCCTAAAAAAGAATTCCGTTGCCTTGTAGGAATTGCTTTGACGATAAAGGATACAATGTCATTGGCTCTCGATTCAGGTCAACTATTTCGGTTTGCCATTGCCTCAATTCAATTTTATTTTGCTTCATTGTAGATGATAACTAGATCCTATAAATGCATTGATGTTGGAGGATAGGAGCCTATTACGCGACATCTGGAGGGTGGTCAAGAGTCATGTTAAGGTGATGATCAAGGAGTCTTGGGGTCTTGCCTAGATCAAGCCCATAGTGAGCTCAGACCAAATTTAGATCTAGCTCGGTACTCAGCCCTGCCAACTTCGCTAGCTCAGCTCGCCCTTGCCGGCCTCGTCAACTCAGCTTGGCCCTATCAACCTCGTTAGCTCAATTCGAACCTTTCGACCTCATCAGCTCATCTCAGCCAGGCCGACTGTAACTAGCTCTGCGTGGCAAGCAACCTACTCATGCTGGCCCCTCCCCAGGTTAAACGTGGGATGGCAGGTCAACAAGACCTGGGATCGCAGGTCAACGAGACATGGGATGATGTGACCCTCGAGGCATAGTGATATGACATCTCCCTCCACGGACATGGGATGGCTGGGTCAACGAGACGTGGGATGATGTGACTCCCGAAGCACTGTGATGGGACCACCCCATGCTTGTAAGTGACATCCCATCAATCATGATGTAGAAAACGTGAGTACCATTCCTTACACAATGACGAGGTATATGAATAAACCCTCATTGGAGGGTAGAGGTATGCACACATTTCATCTCCCGACATTTTTCTTTTGTCTACTATTCCTCTTATCCTCTAGAAATTTTACTTGAACATCGGAGTGGCTGAGCTTAGATCCACATAGGCTTCCATTCTAATCCTTTTCAAGTCTTGTAGGGATCAAGTTAGCCCCCTTCTCTTCCAGATCCTTAAAGACCAATCAACTTGGAAGATAGCTCATCGGTGGCTCACCCTATCAAGTCTCGGATGGGAACAAATTAATGCCTTCTGTGGGAAGACTTGAGTTGAGATGGATGACACTGGAAGAACTATTGAAAATCAAGATTCAACTAATGCAGAAGAGCAAGGCTTCATGATTATATGACCTGGGAAGATTTCAATAAATTGGTAGCAGTCTTGGTGCAAGAAGTGTTGCAGAGATATCAACAAATGTATCCTTCTTTTTCAAAGATACCCTCCATGTCCACCGAAGTTCCTTTAATCCATAGCCCGGTGCCCAAAGGACAATTGAGATCCCTCAGGCTCCAGCCTTGATCCCCACAAGGGATCTAGGCCGACAAGAGGAGCATTCCCATGAGTCTCGAGCTTGGAAGACACCCCTTCGAGACCTTAGCTGAGGCAAAGCGCCTGCCATTGACGGGGAGTAGAATCCTAAAGGTACTCCCTTTTCGTGAAACATCCTTGAAGATGGATTGGCAAGACATTTCTCAGTGCCCCGGTTAGGGAATTATGCGGGAGCCTCACCTGAAGACCACATATGTTAGTTCAAAAATGCCTTTCTGTTGCATCAATATACAAATGACATCAAGTGTCAAGTCATCTTGACAACTTTGTTTGGCTTGGCTTAGAGGCAGTTCAACTAGCTCCCCCCTTGTCTATGATCTTTCAGGGAGGACTTCAAAACTGCTTTCCTGCATCACTTGGCCAGCTGCAAGAGATACCACAAGCCCCACTCAATTTGATTTCTTTAAAGTAGAAGCCTTGATAAACTCTTTGGGAATATATTCAGTAATTCAATTGAGTGGCATGGATGTTTCCTCTACCACCTCAGAAGTATTGATGAGCTCCTTTACTCAAGGGCTTTTGGAAGGGGACTTCTTTCGATCCCTAGTAAAAAAGCGACCAATGAACTTCGATCACCTCTTAGGCTGAGCTCAGAAGTATGTTAATGTCAAAGAACCTCAATTCTCAAGGAGAAAGGAGGTCAGCGTTCCAACTCCAGTGAGGACTTGGAGACTGACTCTATCTCAGCGCTGCACTGAGCCAATCCCCTTCTGTAGTCTTGGGTCATTTTTATGCTTACCATTAGTCAACCAACCATTCCACTCATGAATGCCATTAGTATCCTTGTGAGCTCCACTGAATCATTGAGCAACATGTGTAACGACCCGGCCCCTTGGGCCCCTTGGGCGGCCCAACTAGCGGCCCAATCGGCGGTCCCTTGGGCGGCCCAACTAGCGACCCCCTTGGCGACCCCTATGTCGTCAATCGACGACCCTCGGCCGTGTCGTTACTCACTAGGACTTTCCACCCCTGGCCAGTGGATTTTTGCCTCCCCCAGGATTCGAACTCTAGACCTCCAGGATAAGTACTAGAGTTTATGAATCCTGGTAGCCAAGTGAGAAGCTTCTCACTTGGCTACCAGGATTCATAAACTCTAGTACTTATCCTGGAGGTCTAGAGTTCGAATCCTGGGGGAGGCAAAAATCCACTGACCAGGGGTGGAAAGTCCTAGTGAGTAACGACACGGCCGAGGGTCGTCGATTGACGACATAGGGGTTGCCAAGGGGGCCGCTAGTTGGGCCGCCCAAGGGACCGCGATTGGGCCGCCAATTGGGCCGCTAGTTGGGCCGCCCAAGGGGCCGAGGGGCCGGGTCGTTACAATAAAAAAGGCGCCTTTTTATTGTAACACCCGGCCCCTCGGCCCCTTGGGCGGCCCAACTAGCGGCCCAATTGGCGGCCCAATCGGCGGTCCCTTGGGCGGCCCAACTAGCGGCCCCCTTGGCGACCCCTATGTCGTCAATCGACGACCCTCGGCCGTGTCGTTACTCACTAGGACTTTCCACCCCTGGCCAGTGGATTTTTGCCTCCCCCAGGATTCGAACTCTAGACCTCCAGGATAAGTACTAGAGTTTATGAATCCTGGTAGCCAAGTGAGAAACTGCTCACTTGGCTACCAGGATTCATAAACTCTAGTACTTATCCTGGAGGTCTAGAGTTCGAATCCTGGGGGAGGCAAAAATCCACTGGCCAGGGGTGGAAAGTCCTAGTGAGTAACGACACGGCCGAGGGTCGTCGATTGACGACATAGGGGTCGCCAAGGGGGCCGCTAGTTGGGCCGCCCAAGGGACCGCCGATTGGGCCGCCAATTGGGCCGCTAGTTGGGCCGCCCAAGGGGCCGGGCCGGGTCGTTACAATAAAAAGGCGCCTTTTTATTGTAACGACCCGGCCCCTCGGCCCCTTGGGCGGCCCAACTAGCGGCCCAATTGGCGGCCCAATCGGCGGTCCCTTGGGCGGCCCAACTAGCGGCCCCCTCGGCGACCCCTATGTCGTCAATCGACGACCCTCGGCCGTGCCGTTACTCACTAGGACTTTCCACCCCTGGCCAGTGGATTTTTGCCTCCCCCAGGATTCGAACTCTAGACCTCCAGGATAAGTACTAGAGTTTATGAATTCTGGTAGCCAAGTGAGAGCTTGCTCACTTGGCTACCAGGATTCATAAACTCTAGTACTTATCCTGGAGGTCTAGAGTTCGAATCCTGGGGGAGGCAAAAATCCACTGGCCAGGGGTGGAAAGTCCTAGTGAGTAACGGCACGGCCGAGGGTCGTCGATTGACGACATAGGGGTCGCCGAGGGGGCCGCTAGTTGGGCCGCCCAAGGGACCGCCGATTGGGCCGCCAATTGGGCCGCTAGTTGGGCCGCCCAAGGGGCCGAGGGGCCGGGTCGTTACAATAAAAAGGCGCCTTTTTATTGTAACGACCCGGCCCCTCGGCCCCTTGGGCGGCCCAACTAGCGGCCCCTTTGGCGGCCCAATCGGCGATCCCTTGGGCGGCCCAACTAGCGGCCCCCTTGGCGACCCCTATGTCGTCAATCGACGACCCTCGGCCGTGTCGTTACTCACTAGGACTTTCCACCCCTGGCCAGTGGATTTTTGCCTCCCCCAGGATTCGAACTCTAGACCTCTAGGATAAGTACTAGAGTTTATGAATCCTTAAGTTCTCACTTGGCTACCAGGATTCATAAACTCTAGTACTTATCCTGGAGGTCTAGAGTTCGAATCCTGGGGGAGGCAAAAATCCACTGGCCAGGGGTGGAAAGTCCTAGTGAGTAACGACACGGCCGAGGGTCGTCGATTGACGACATAGGGGTCGCCAAGGGGGCCGCTAGTTGGGCCGCCCAAGGGATCGCCGATTGGGCCGCCAATTGGGCCGCCCAAGGGGCCGAGGGGCCGGGTCGTTACAACATGAACTCAATAGAAGATTGCCTCCATGCCCCATGTGTAGGTCTCCTTTAAGACACCCTTGGCGTGAAGATTTGAACTATCGGCTAGATTAGCGGGTAGGTTGACAACCCTAGATTTGCTATGGAAATGTCACGAGTAGGGTTACAAATTGATTTTAAATATCGAAAACCCACAATAAATATCAAACAAATGAAGTATAGGGGCCTTGAGTCGTGTTTTTCCAAGGACTAGTAGAAAATCATTTAATTCGAGCTTAAGTGTCGTTCTTTTTGGGTTTTCCGAATATAGATGGGGTTTTTGTGGTTTTAGAATGAAATGTAATTCAAAATTGACAAATAAATGAAGAAATGCAATTCCCTAACCTAAAGATGAAATCATGAAGCAACCTAAACCCTAATGCAAGCTAAACTAATTAAATAGCTCAATGATGCAATCAAAATGAATTTGGCAGTTAAATAGATGCAATCAAGAAACCAAACAACTAAAAACAATTTAAACTAGTTAACTAACCCGAAATGCAACCAAAATATCTAACTAAGGAAAGCTTCATTTGATACATCCTCAAGCACTTGGCACGGAACAGTAAGCTTTAAAGAGAAATCAGAATTTAAGGATTTCAGATTCGAATGGTTTGGAAACTTAAGGCTACAAAGTTTAATCAAATCTAAGCACAACTCAAACATTAATTGAAAACAAACAATTGCCAAGGTTGCATAAGAAAACGGAATTCACAAAGAACTTTGAAACTGAACAATTCAGAAATCAGAAACAAGGTTATCAAAAATTTCAGAAAAAAGAATCAGGTAAAACTCATCCTCTTCTCCCTTCTCCGATGGTTCTCCTCAGCTGGGTGTCAAACCGGATTCACTGATCCTTTGGAGTCTTCCACGTGGTCTTCGTGAGGTTCACTCAGCTGCCCAAACGCCTGAAAAGCCTGGAAAAACCCTCTCCGGAGCTGACAGAAGCTCGCACAGTTCGCGTGAAGCTGGCAAAAACTGGAATTCCTTGCTTCCATTGCTCCGATGGTGTTTCTGTAGTTCCAAGCGAGCTCCGAGATCCTAGGAGAACCCCTCCACGAAGGACGGGCTCGGAATTTGCTGTGGATGGCCGGAAAAATGAAGAAACAGAGGAAACGGGCCGCCGAAGAAACCCTCTCCGACGAGCCGCCTCCAGCTGCCGAAAAATACCCAATCGGCCGGTTTGGACTCTTCAAGGATCAAGGATTGCAATGGAAAAGGTTTGGGTGGAAATCGATGCCCGTGGAGCTACGTCGTCGAGCAGGGGTGGCTTCGCGGGAGACGATGAACAGTGCGGCCACACTGTTCATCGATTAAAATTGGCTTTTATACAGCCGATTAACCATTAATCTCAGCCGTTGATTCTTGATTCAACGGTGCAAACTTGATCTAGGGCTTTAGGGCAGTCTAGGGCTTCCAAAAAATTCAGGGATTTTGATCAGGCTCGGTCTAAGTCATGTCCTCCGTGTTGGCTTGATCAATTTGGCAATTTTGACTCGATTTAACCGCGGTTGAGCTCGAGTTGGGTCCGATTTAGCCCTAAAATCAATTAAAATCAAATTAATGCCAAAAATTCACCATTAAATCATAAAAATTATATCAAGCCTCAAATTATGCAATATAGGACAATTGAAGTCAAATCGATTTAATAAATAATTATTTTCATGTAAAAGTCCAAAAATAAATCGATTAAAAATCAATAAAACCCTAACTTATCATAGGTCCACCCCCAAGATGATCTCGAGAGCTAGCGTAGGCACATCAAGAAGCTCACCCAAAGGTCACCAGAGACAACACCCCTCATTGAGGGACTATTAACATGATTTCGGTGTTGGGACCGATGCGTTCGTTAGAGGGGGATGAAGAGTATTTCTCGCTCTTGCCTGCAGAATCGTCAGCGGAAGCACAAAAATAAGACAAGAAGACAAGATCAACGCTAACCCGTTCGATTTACTTGGTATCCACCTCTTGCGAGGTGACTAATCCAAGGATCCACACACAACACACGATCTTCCACTATGAAACTTCTTCTTCTCAAAGAACTCTTTAAAGGTGGAGAAACTTTTACAGATCGATCTCTTCCTTTCACAAGATATGTAGTGAGGTTTAGAGGAAGAGGAGTAAGAGTTACAAGGATTGAAGTTCGTGCAACAATGATAGAGAATGAACAGTTACTTCTCCAATCGTCAATCTGCGTTTTTATGAAATTCTCGACATCAATCGACTGCTCCCTGAGCTAGTCGACTGATGGACTTCAACGACTAATTAATTAGCAATTAATTCTTCAGCTGTTAGCCAAACGGTCATCCATCAGTCGACTGATGTCAGTCGACTAGTCCAAGCAAAATACTCGACTAATCTTGCTGTGTGCTTCTGAATCAAGTTACCAGTCGACTGGTCAATCTGAAACTCCCCTTTCAGCTTCCTTCTTCATCTCTTAGCCTTGACGCAAGCCTTCAAACGTCTTCCACAAGCCTCGTGCCCTTCCTTGCACTTATTTGAGATGTTTCCCTCAGCTTCGTCGTATTAAGTCTCCCTTTGCCAAGAGGTCGCGCCTTCAAGACTTCACCTTTGCTAAGAGGCCGCACATCCGGGACTTCACCATTGCCAAGAGGCTGCGCCTCTGAGACTTCACCATTTGCTTAGTCTTTCAACCTGGACTTTCCTGTGAACTCAATTCACACAAGTTAGATAATCAATATTATCTAATTTAAACTCATTTTAGCCAAACATTAAAATCCAATGATGCTTAGGGCAAGACTGCACCAACAATCTCTCCCTTTTTGATGTTTGACAAAAATTTATTTTAGTTAGATCTTTAATACGATAGGATATAATATCAGTAAAATAACCATAATCATAAAGCATGAATTATAAGACAATAAGCATGAATAAAAACATAAGAACATGTTGATTCTAACTTAAACCAAACTCATTCTCCCCCTTTGTTGACAGACAACAAAAAGATCATAAATTTAAAGTAAGCGGAAACAAATAGGTAGGGCAAATGTTCAATAAGGAGTCTCATGCTTTAATAATAACAAATTTGTTTATTTAGGCAGACACTCCCCCTAAAACCCTACTCCCCCTATAACATGCACCAACAATGGATATGTGGCACCTAAAGTATAGGTTGATCAATCCTATACCATAACAATGCTCCTAGAGCATGCATCAAGGAATAGTAGGTCAAAGGATATGCAAATAGTCAAGAAAGGGTTAAAATCAGAGAATTTCAGCCACATCAGTCGACTGATTTCTGAATCAATCGACTGGTGTTTGAAAAATAGATTTTCAGACCTAAATTTTGAAAATTCATAAGTAATTTAATTTTTGATGAAAAATCATGAAATTTCATACAGTCATTACTTGAGTCAAATATAATAATGGAAAAATATTTTGAAAATATTTTGCCTATTAAAATAAGATTTTGATATAAAGTTTCAAAACTATGAAACTCTTAAGTTTACAAAGACTTTGTATCAATACTCATGAAACCTATGATCTCCTATAAGTAGACATTTCTAGAGTGTTTGGATAGGATCATGTAAGGTGTCTAAATTGTAGATTTTGGTTATGATTTAATATATGTTTTAAAATGACATATTAAACTACAAGAACTCCCCCTAAATCCATACACCAACAATTTAAAATCCTACTCCCCCTAGACCATTGCACCAATAATGTCTTTGGAAAGTCTCAAAAATACATGCTTGATCAATCCCATTGACCATTATAATTGAAAAATATCATCCAAGGCATTTTCAAGGAGTAGTAAGTCATAGGATACCAGAATGACCACGATACGGCTGAAACCACATAGTTTCAGCCTTATCAGACTTATCAGTCGACTGCCCCGTGTAGAAAAATTCTCACAGAAAGATTGGTCGAGTGAGAAATAAGTGAGAGTTGACTGGTACCAGTCGACTGGTACTAGTCTCAATTTATTTTAGCATTTTGAGATGAATTTCAAAAAAACTCTATTAATTCTACAAAATTTAAAAAATGATAAAATTTTACAAGCATGTTTATTTTAACATTCTTTATCAAGGAAAAAAAATAATTTTATGAAAAAATCAAAGAATTTTATAAGTTTGATCAAAACTTAAAAGTTTGGCACAAACTTGCACTTATATATCAAGATCAAACCAAGTATTGAAACCTTTGATGTTGCAATTGTATATCACTGTGAGGACATCATAGAAATGGTTTTAAAACCTTTAAAATGTCCAACTATGATCAATGAGCAAGATGTTCATGAATTAAATATTTACTTTCCCCATAGTTGGTCTATGATAAATATATTGATACTTTTCATACCTCATCAAGATGCCATAAGTACAAGTGAGATATGGGCATCATCCTAGCATTTCACATATTATTCACATAAAGAAATACACAAGCAAGCCTTCCTAGGGTCTCGTGAGATGTACATAAGTGATTTCTTGCTATTGAATCATGCAAGACTAAGTTTGTAATTCTGCAAAATACATCTACTTTTACATTTATTCCTATAAGAGTAGAAGCTACCTTAACATCTTCCAAACCAATTTTCTTGATAATTTCTTTAGCCTATTTGGTTTAGTAAACATGAATTCCTTCTTCTCTCTCACCTATACAATATGAAACACATCACTCTTTGGTACCCAAAAGTTTGATCCACTAACATTTTGTACATATTTCTTAGGGACCCATACTTGCTTTACCTTTTCCTTAATAACTTATTTGCTAGGTGACCCTTATCTTTCTACTAGAGAAATGTAGGCAAATTCTTTAGGTTTGTATCCTATTCCGGCCTTATTGTAAACCACTCTTTGACTATTTAGGATCATATTAAGGTATTTTGACCCATTTGAAAATTTTTCTAAATAATTTCTTAAATCAATGACTTCATCCCTTAACTTAGCATTTTCCTCATTAACTTCACTAGAGTCACTAGATTCACATGTTTTGTTCCTAATAGTCCTAAGTTCTTCCTTTAATGCCTTAACCTTACACTTAGATCTATCTAAAGCATTTTAAAGATAAGCAATGGTTTCATAAAGAAAATTTTCTTTGGCAGAATCCATTACCTCATCTTCGCTTGAGAAAGATTCGTTGCTACTTGATTCCTCCTCACTTGTAGTCTCTTTATCACTCTCACGTGCCATCAGTGCCATGTGTCTGGTGATGTAGCACAACTATTCTTCATCATCCGATAAGTCACTACTTGATGTATCCCATGTGGCTTGGGCCATCCTCGCTTCCTTCTTCTTTTTCTCCTTCTTTTTCATTTCCTTCTTCTTCTTTTCTGTAACTAAAGCTATACATTTCTCTTTGGAAGACCCATTAGCATGATCATGTAACTCAAATTCACAAAATAACTCATCTAGTTTAACAATTGAAAGATCCCTAGATACTTTATACGCATCAACCATTGATGCCCATAAAGTGGCTCTGGGAAAAACTTGAAGTACGTACCTTACTAAGTCTCGATTATCGATTTTCTCACCTATTACATGAAGACCGTTCACGATCTCCTTGAATCGCCCATGCATTTGGCTTACTATCTCGTTGGGCTTCATGGTGAAGGTTTGGAGTTGTCCTACTAAAAGATCCCTCTTGGCTCGTCTTGATTCGCTTAAACCTTCATTTAGTTCGATGAGCTTCTCCCAAAGCTCTTTGGCCGAGTCGAATGGTTCGACCTTGCTTAATTTTTCTTTGAAAAGCCTGCATTGCAAGGTAGTTGTGGCTTTTGCATTTGCTTGAGCTTTCTTGCATACATCCTTCGACCATTCCTTTGTAGGGAGAGGAGCTCCAGAAGCGTTCTTCGATTTCTCGAATCCATCTACAATGCTAAATCAGTTTTCAATGTCATTTATTAGATAGTATTCCATCCTATCTTTTCAGTATGCAAAATCATTGTCGTCGAAGTAGGGAGGACGTGCAGTGTTGTATCCCTCTTGAAACGCCATTTGATTTTTTGGTTGAGTGTTAGTTCGTGCGAAAGGGACTTGCTCTGATACCACTTATTGGGACAGGTGCATTTGTTAGAGGGAGGGGTGAATAGCGTTTCTCACTCTTGCCTACAGAATCGTCAGCGGAAGCACAAAAACAAGACAAGAAGAAAAGATCAATGCTAACCCGTTCGATTTACTTGGTATCCACCTCTTGCGAGGTGACTAATCCAAGGATTCACACACAGCACACGATCTTCCACTATGAAATTACTCCTTCTCAAAGAACTCTTTGAAGGCGGAGAAACCTTTATAGATCGATCTCTTCCTTTCACAAGATATGTAGTGAAGTTTAGAGAAGAGGAGTGAGAGTTACAGGGATTGAAGTTTGTACAAAAATGATAGAGAATGAACAGTTACTTCTCCAATCATCAATCTACGTTTTTATGAAATTCTTGACATCAATCGACTGCTCCCTAAACCAGTCGACTAATGGGCTTCAACGGCTAATTAATTAGCAATTAATTCTTCAGCTGTCAGCCCAACGGTCATCCATCAGTCGACTGATCATCCACCAGTCGACTGATGCCAGTCGACTGGTCCAAGCGAAACACTTGACCAATCTTGCTGTGTGCTTCTGGATCAAGTCACCAGTCGACTGATGGTAGTGTCAGTCGACTGGTCAAGCTGAAACTCCCCTTTCAGCTTCCTTCTTCATCCCTTATCCTTGACGCAAGCCTTCAAACGTCTTCCACAAGCCTCGTGCCCTTCCTTGCACTTACTTGAGACGTTTCTCTCAGCTTCGCCATGCTAAGTCTCCCTTTGCCAAGAGGCCGCGCCTCCGGGACTTCACCATTTGCCAAGAGGCCGCACCTCCGAGACTTCACCATTTGCCAAGAGGCCACGCCTCCGGGACTTTACCATTTGCCA
This sequence comes from Curcuma longa, assembly GCF_044706935.1. Classification (NCBI taxonomy): domain Eukaryota; kingdom Viridiplantae; phylum Streptophyta; class Magnoliopsida; order Zingiberales; family Zingiberaceae; genus Curcuma; species Curcuma longa. The sequence continues at coordinate 4,124,510 of NC_133869.1, forward strand.
AGTCTTCCAACCTGGGCTTTCCTGTGAACTCAATTCACACAAGTTATATCACCAACATTGCCTAACTTAAACTTATTTTAGCCAAATATTAAAATCTAATGATGCTTGGGGCAAGACTGCACCAACATTCGGGAGGTTAAATAAATGGGGACTCTAATCGAGCTCGGAAGGCCTAGAATCGGGGGCTAGAAAGCTACGGAGTTAGTACAGGAAGCGGGTAGTGGGAAGGCCCTTGGATAGGTTTTGGGCCTTGAGATCTGAAAGGAGTGGATGCTCCTCATGATGATGTCCTAGTGATCCGAGCCACTATTGCAAACTATGATGTAGTCAAAGTCTTCGTGGACACCGGAAGCTCTGTTAATATTCTATTTAAAGAAATATTTGATTAGATGCAGATCGATAGGGATGAGCTCCAACTTATGTCTACTGCTCTATTTGGCTTTAGTGGACATGAGGTACAATTGATCGAGTAGATTAGCCTGTCATTGTCTTTAGGAGAGGTGCCCTTGCGACGGGCTGAGACCACCATCTTCATCCGAGGGACTGCGCGGAAGAGACAACGAATAGCGGAGGAGAATCCCGTCTTTTGTTTTCCGTCCCTCCTTTCCGTCCGATTTTGGGGTGACGAATTTTGGAGGAAAAACCATCCGTGGAAGGATTAAACTGCTTTCCCTTCCTAAAATATTATAAAAGTAAACAGTGGATGCATGCATGCAAAGGAAAATTTTCCGCAGTTTCCGCACCTCCAAGTAAAC
>NC_133869.1:4125364-4167755 GCF_044706935.1 Curcuma longa
TCTTGCTGTGTGCTTCTGGATCAAGTCACCAGTCGACTGGTCAAACTGAAACTCCTCTTTCAGCTTCCTTCTTCATCTCTTATCCTTGACGTAAGCCTTCAAACGTCTTCCACAAGTCTCGTGCCCTTCCTTGCACTTACTTGAGATGTTTCCCTCAGCTTCGTTGTGCTAAGTCTCCCTTTGCCAAGAGGCCGCGCCTCCGGAACTTCACCATTTGCCAAGAGGCCGTACCTCCGGGACTTCACCATTTGCTAAGAGGTCGCACCTCTGGGACTTCACCATTTGCCAAGAGGCCGCGCCTCTGGGACTTCACCATTTGTCAAGTCTTCCAACCTGGACTTTCCTGTAAACTCAATTCACACAAGTTAGATCACCAACATTACCTAACTTAAACTCATTTTAGCCAAACATTAAAATCTAATGATGCTTGGGGCAAGACTGCACCAACATTCGGGAGGTTCAATAAATGGTGACTCTAATCGAGCTTGGAAGGCCTAGAATCGGGGGCTAGAAAGCTACGGAGTTAGTACAGGAAGGGGGTAGTGGGAAGGCCCCTGGATAGGTTTTGGACCTCGAGATTTGAAAGGAGTGGATGCTCCTCATGATGACGTCCTAGTGATCCGAGCCACTATTGCAAACTATGATGTAGTCAAAGTCTTCGTGGACACCGGAAGCTCTGTTAATATTCTATTTAAAGAAGCATTTGATTAGATGCAGATTGATAGGGATGAGCTCCAACTTATGTCTACTGCTCTATTTGGCTTCAGTGGACATGAGGTACGTATTGAGTAGATTAGCCTGTCATTGTCTTTAGGAGAGGTGCCCTTGCGACGGGCTGAGACCACCATCTTCATCATAGTGGATGCTTCCTATTCTTACAATGTCATCCTGGGGAGACCAACCCTTAGTTCATTCCAGGCCGTGGTCTCCACTTTCCATTAGAGAATCAAGTTCCCTATGGGAGATCAGTTGGTGAAGTTAGGGGAGATCAGATGGCCGCTAGAAAGTGCTATGTGGAGATTGTGCGATCAGGCTAGTGCAAGACCGGGAGGACTCGGGTAGCAGAGGTGTAGGTTGTTCAAGACATACCTATGTCTCGATCGAGGGAGGGGCAAGAGGATATACAAATCAGGCTCGGACAGACAGACAGAATCACTTGAATTGCTACCGGCCTCTCCTTGCCATTGAAGCAAGAATTAATTGCCTGCCTTACTTGCAACCGAGATGTCTTCGCCTAGTCAACCCAAGAAGTTACATGCATCTACCCAACCATAATGGAGCATCGACTCAACGTAGCCTCAGACGCTAGACTAGTTAGACAGAAGAGGAGACACTTTAGGTCTGAGTAGAATTAGGTGATCCAAGTTAAAGCCACCAAGTTGCTAGAAGTTGGACACATTCGAGAAGTTCAATTCTTGACCTGGCTTTCGAATGTGGTGCTGGTGCCCAAGCCGAGAGACAAGTGGAGGATTTGTGTAGACTTACGAGACCTCAACAAGGTCTGTTCCAAAGATTGCTATCCTCTCTCTCAAATTGAACAATTGGTGGACTTCACTTCGGGCTGCGAGCTCATATATATGTTGGATTCTTACCAAGGCTATCATCAAATCCCTCTAGTTATAGAAGACTAAGAAAATATCAATTTCATCACCTTTGGTAGAACTTTTTATTATAATGTTATTGTCATTCATGTAGGATCGTGGATGCACGCTAGAGGGGGGGAATAGCACGGTCATCTTATTTTTTGTTCGTTTGTTCTATCAGAAATACTTACAACAGAATTAGATAAACATGCACAGAGGTTAACAAATTTTACTTGGTTCCTAACCCCCCAGGGTTAGTACATCCAAGGCCTATGTACGGGAGGCGCCCGCCACTAGTGGTCTCCTTTTCGAACCTTGTTCGGAGGCAGAGAAACCCGTCTTACAGTTCAGATAAATAATAATAATAAATACAAATGTAAGACAGTAAGAAAAGAGTGAACCAAACACTTAGTCGTCGATCTGGAAGTCCTGAGTGCCGCGCACTCCTCCTGGATCTTCTCCGGTTGCAAGAGTCTAGTCCCGTTCGCTTTCAGTAGCACCACTAGTTGAAGAGGATTGCTTTGAGAAGTAGTTATTTGGTTGTGCATGTTCATCCTATTTATATAGCCCTTTCTAGGCGACTGGATAAGATCTGATCCGATCTGATCTTCTCGATCTTATCCGAGCTGAGTCTTCCTGATTGAGTCACTTGGAAGTGGAATAGAGTCACCTGGACCATCCAAGACCCTGGATTCTGAATAGAGTCGCCTGGATCCAGTTAACTGAGGTTTGACCTGAGTTGACCTCGGGCTTGGTTCGGCTGCCTCTGTTTACTTCACTTATGCTTTTTCCATCTTGCTTCCAGCTCCTGGTTCCTGCAAGACAAGCATACAAACATGCAAACAACCTATGCCTTACCTTGTGGGTCTAATTTCATATTTCTAACGAAATCTTCGGTTAGACTAACACATACTGTTCCCAAACTAGGAACGCGCTCTTACTCACTCCACTCATGAGAATTCTTATTTTGCCAACAAGTCTTCCAGACTTGTTGGACTCCCCGCTTAGCCATGATCCTCGACCCCCAGGATTTACTGCTAGGCTATCGGTCCACCTGACCGCCTAGACTTCCACCAAGCATCTGGTCTTCTTGACCTACTTGGATTTTTGCCATGCTTCTCAGTCCTCCTGACACTGCTTGGACTTGCACCTGGTGTATTTGGCCTTGCTAAGACTTCTGCCTGATCCTCCAAATTATGACTTGCCTTTGCCTAGTCTATAACTAGGACTTTCCCTACCTAGCTTCACTCACTAGGACTTTCTTGCCCAATTTTCTAGATCAGGACATCCACTGCCTAGTATAATCAACTAGAACTTTTCGTTAGTCATCTGGTCAAACTGACCTGAGTAGACTTCACTCACATCCAAACATTAGATCCTGTTTGGATCAACCCTTGGTCAAACTGATCAGACCTAGGTGTATTATTAAACATCGAAACTCTAGGGCCAGATCTAGTGCTTCTTGCACCAACAATCTCCCTCTTTTTGATGTTTGATAATTTCTTAAATTAATTTGGGTTAGGGTTTAACAATCTGGGAGAATTCTATATGATTAACTTAAGTCCCTTCTCCCCCTTTTCACACATCAAAAAGATATAATATTTTTAATTCACTCTTGCACCAATAATCATGATATTTTTTATGGTCACAACTTAGTGTTGACAATTCTTGAAAGACCATAGTAAATAATTTTAAAAATAATTTAAGTTCGTCCCTCCTATAAATGATGTTATAAGGGAGATGCTGAAATCTGAGATGAATGACAAATGGAGACAATGGAAACATGATTTAAAGAGAACATTTGACCTCAGTAAGACAGAAGAAGAAATTGCTTCTACATTACTTGATCATCGAGTTGATCCAAGTGAATACCGTGCTTTAGTTCATCATTGGTTTTTAAAAGAAGGGCAAATAAGTTGTTTTACATATATATGTATTTTATATAGCATTATACACATATGTGACATTTCCTTCTTATGAATTCTTGCTTTGTATAGAAAATAAGTGGAATTAATAAGTAAATTCGTGCTAAGTTTGAAGATACCCATTATATAGGTTCAAAAAGTCTTCCAGTAGTGATTGATGAAAAAGTCTTCCACAATAACTAATATTTTCTGCTGTACTAGCTAATTTATTTTCCCTATAGAAGGCCTATTTCTTTTGTATTAGACTAACAATAACTAATTTATTTGTAAAATTATGTTGCTAGTGGTGGCATTGGTAGTGGTATTGGAAATTATATTGGTGGCGATAGCAATGTTGCAGCTCAGGTAACTATCTTAACACAATATTATACTTTCATTTATTATTTATAGCATGCTTTATTATAAAAATTTGTTTGATCATTAATTACTTTTTATTGTTATATAGTCAAAATTAAAGAATGTGAGTGTTAGAGATATCAATGTTAATACTAAATGTAAGCTGCTTCATTGGTCTGTTGATGGAGCTATTGCAGTAGGTCGAATTGCATCCACGGATCCAAAAGCAAAAGTACATCACGTTCCTCTTGATGGATCTTATTGAAAAATTTAGATTGATAGAGTTTTCGTGGAGAAGGTGGAGCTTATTTGACCAAACGAAGAGATATTTTTTCTCGAGGATGTAATAGGAAGTACAGTCGCTTGGGCATCAATGTTTATAGTTTTGTCTGACTGATATAGATGCTAATGATTTGACCATATACTTTTTGTAGTAAAGATAAATTTTTGTTACTAGTTTGGATCATTTTATCTAACTAAATGTTGATGGTTATCTCTGATATATATTATAATTATTTGAGATTTGATTTTATAATTGTGAATGTGTCTATTATAATTTTATATGATGTTTGCATGTGATATTTGTCTGTTGGATTATAAATGTTAGAGCTTTGATTTTATAATTATTTGTATTTGCATTATATTTGTGCATATAGGTATATTGTACCTTAAGAATGTAATTATCGCCCACGCGCTCTGCGGATGCACTTATCCGCATTGCACGGGCGCACGCTGCAGATGCAACTTTTTGTAGCGCGCGCCCGCGTGTTGCGGATGCAATTTTTTACAGCGTATAGGCGCGAGCTGCAGATGTATTATAAGTTTCAACAGCTTAAGATTATGTAGCATGCGATGTGCGCTATGGATAGATTAATTACACGCTGCGGAAAGTCAAATTTGTTGTAGTGAAGTGCGGAATGATTCAAGGCTGAATAGTTGTGGAGTTGTGTTGTTAAGATGTGTTGACTGTTGGGTTTTATTTGTTGAATCTAGTCATAAACCAAGGGAATGGTAGAGTTGATTAGTTAATTGGGTTTTGTTAAATTAATTAGGTTAGTTAGGCTAATTAGGTTAGGCTAAATCTGATTTAAACAAAGTATGGATTTTAGTGTGAATTGATTAGTTTAATCGTTGTATTTAGGAAATGTCATTTATTCCTTTGCAGGACCTTAATTGATTTGTGATCCTGCTATATACACGGAGTGTTATACTTTTCTGGGTTCTGTTGTTGACAGTCATCTGATTCAGGTGGATACCGTGTACTTGGTTAATATATGTTTTTCTTTTAGTGCCATGATCTATTGCTGTTGTTATCTATCGTATTGATACTTTTGCTACTTGTGCTATTTATCTAGTTGAAACTTGTTGATATTCGTTGCTTGATACTTGCTAGTTGACCTTTAACATAATATGATATTATTCTGTTGATACCCTTGTTACCTATGCTAGTTACCTAGTTGATACCTTATACTGTTCGTTGCTTGATACATGCTAGTTGACCTCTGATTGATCTATCCATTGATAGTACATTCTCAACTTTTGTATTGTTGACCTATGATGATTCATCTGGATTCCTGTTGATTATGCTGATTTGATGTAGCTATTATATATTGGATGATTATCATAACATCTACATGTTAGTAGTTGTAGTGTTGATGGTCCATTGGCTGTAGTTGTTGTTGGCACTCCCCTGACACCGTATTGAGGTGGCACATGAGTGAGAGCAATTATTGCGCCATAGATGGATGCGACCAGGACTATCTATATTGTCCTCTTGAGAGACACTGCCCGCTCCCCACCTGATTAGGGTGTTTAGTTGTTAGTGTAGTATGTCCTGTTTGGTGCCTCATTTCATTACACTGGGTGAGTGACTGAGGATGATGAGTGTAGACAATGACCATGCATCTTGCCTGTGATGTGTACTGCATATTTGCATGCATTTGCTATTATGATTACTATTATATTGCACTGTTATTTACAATATGTTTGCGTGTGACTGTTACACTTGATTGATATATACTTGCTGCACTGTATGACATGCCATGCACTACTTGATCTTGCATGATTCCTATATCTGTTTACAGTATTGATCTTTTCTTATGTATCACTTGTAGGGACTATATATCTCCTGCTATTTCTGTTGTTATTATTCCTGCTGATATATATCTTTACATACATTTCTACCCTGTACCCACTGAGTATCTGATACTCACTACCCAGAGCCTGGGGTTGCATTGTTTTTTTCCCTAGGTAGCAGATATGTTTCACTTGGAGCTTGGAGATCTGCTTGGTCGTATCCATCTCACAACAGGAGTTTTATGGGGTGACATTTACATATTTCTGGTTATATACATTTATGGATTTTTATTAGTGGACATGGATTGTATCCATGGATTTTGGATTTATTTTCGTGGATGTATGTTTTTGGATTTGTTATGTTTTCGCTGCGAAGATTTTATATCTTGTACGTGTATGGATTCGTTATTTTTACATTCTAATTTTAGTTGCATAGATTAGTTTAGTTGTTGTGGCCGTGTAAGCCTTATATCTTATCTGTTATGTATCTATATTGTGTGTTGTTAGATGTGTAGTCCATATTATGGTCATGTTGGCCTTTTTGTACATATGTATTCAGGGAAATTATCATAATTACAGGGGAGATGCTGCCAAAATTTTTGGACGGTCATCTTTCGAAACGTGACAATTAAAGTCTACAATACCACCTCTATAGCTGTCGTCTCTTACTAATTCATCAGATCGTGATCTCAGACAAGAACCCTCTATATTAATGAACACATGTATTTTTTGCTTATTGTACATATTAAAATTTTTATATGTGTATAAGGTTTTGAATCTCTAACATAAAAACATCATGATTTATTATTATGATTTTGCCTACAATATTTGTAAAAATGATGCAGGACTCAATTTTAAATCATAAGGTTGAATCATAATTTACGATTGTGGTTTAGCATAAAGTATCGATAAATATGATTTAGATCATAAAGAGGACTCTTGAAAATAAATATGCAGATATCATATTTCGTGTTATTTTCATACTACACATCTACATTTTATATATGTCGTTAATGAAATTAGTATTGTGATTACTATTAGGTCTTGTTGCAATTATAGTAACTCTAACTTCTTTAGTCCTATAATAATTGAATTAAAAGATCAGATTATTTAAGGGGGTATTTAACTTATAAAGTTTTGATATGTTGAGCTTAACTAAAGTGTTGTGTGATGTATACGGTATCATGTATAGCTCAAGTGGGACATTGAAGGATTAAATCTCCATTTAGTGTGATAATACGCTATTAACAACAACACAAGAATTGCTATTAAGATTAAACTCCATTAAGTGATGTAATATTGTTTGTATTACGGGGGTTTATACTATTAGATGTGAATTCAATGTGTAGATTTAATAATTCAATTTGTTAATATTAATGGACTCTTATCGGATTATGAGCTTTTATGATGGATGATTCCTACTGGATGGGCTTGGTCAAAATTCAATTGGGTATGTTTTAAATTGTTGACTCTTCTTCTTTCTTGGACTTTTCCCAATTAAGATCAAGATCCTATTGTTGTCCAATACATGTAGAAGATTTCCGCTGCATTACATGAATTACTCTGGCGATAAGGGATACAATGACATTGACTCTTGATTTAGATCAACTTTTTCAGTTTGTCATTGTCTCAATTCAATTTCATTTTGCCTTATTATAGATAATAACTAAATTCTATAAATGTATCATCGATTTAGTTCTACATATCGCAAGTGCATTCAATTAATTCATTCTCTCCATAACATATAGTTCTCCAATATTGTATTGTTTCGTTATGTAAACTATTGCTTGTTTTCGTTTCTTCTTCTGCTCTGTGATGAATATTTGCAAGATAAATACATATTTAATCATTTAACCTGGTATCATAAGGACATACAATATCATATGAAAATGATTTCATAGAAAATAATAAAAAATTCATGATAAATTTATCAGAATTTGAATACACATGATATTTTTATTAAAAATTTAAATTCAATCTTAAAAAATTTAAAAATTGTCTTAATTAGTTAAGCGGATCCGATTTTGAAGACCTCTGGAATTATAAATCTTGAAGTATGCGATCAGCAACTAGGCTGTCACTGTCTTCCACGTGATGCTTCCACGTGATGCTTGCTGAACTAGCAAGCAAAAAGGATGCATTGTCCTTGTCGAAAGCTTGTTATCGAAAGCAGCCGCTGTCACTAATATCATCTATCGGATCATCCATCCAGCCCATAATTCACCAACTTGCAGCTCTAGCATTTGAGCGCGGAGCACATGGGGGAGAGGAGACTTTGTGGGGGATTAAAGTTCATTACTCCACTCTGTAATATTATTTAAGCTGAGCTCAGGTTATTCTCCCAAAGCATGCACCAGGACGAAGGGTAGTTACATTGATCCAAGGAAGTGGGTCACAGTGTCTCTGTTCCTTTGCAGCTTTTCCTAAACCACGTCTTGTGTTCGGTTGGTTACAGAGAGGCCAAAGTCCTTGCTCCTATTGCTCTCTCAGTGCAGGTCGCTGACCTGGTGTGGGACAGGGAAGTAAATCACAAGTGGCTACACTGTTTGTAGATACACAAAAAAAGAAAATTTATGGATCGTGCAATTCTTGCTGCACGCTGACTTCTCTACTTTCACGCCACGCGTTGATTTTGCCCAGATTTTATCGTTAAAATAAAGGAGAAAAGAACAAAAGATTAATTACTTTTGGAGAATTTTATTACATAGTGAAAGAGCTTATCTATACAACAAGTTGTCTAAATAATAAATGAAAAAAATAAATATGATATATAATAATTATAGATGTAATATAATAAATTTAAAAATATTATTTTTTATTATCAATTTTTATCGATCTTCATTATGATGCCGTAAATCTCAAATGATTGAAATCAATTCGATATTATTATTCATTATTATTCTTTTTATCGTTATTATCCCTGTAGGATTAAAGTAAACATTAAAAGAGGGGTGAATAGTGCACTTATCAATTTTTCACGTATTCAAGAAATTCATAAATCAAGGATATAAAATACAACGGAAGATATAGTAATATACAAAAATACATAAATTTATTTTTATTTGGTTCATAATCACTAGATACTACTCTAGCGGAAGATATACTAAACAGCTACGGCTAGGGACGGATCCAAAAAAAGAAAGTGGGCTGGGTTTTGAGTGTGGAAGGGGTGGACTAAGTAAAAAAAAAAAATTTAAAAATAATATGTAATAATTTAATGATGAAAATTTTTTTATAATTTTTTTTAATAGAAAAAAAAATTTTAAAATGGGCTAGAATCTAACATAGTCTTTGAGAAGATCTGTGTCCCTGACCATAACTTCAGTGCACCTGGCCGATCCATAAATGTTGCATCTGGCAGAGGATAGTAATTATCATGTTTTCACTCCAAGAAGGCACGAAAAAAAAAAAAAAATCTCCCAAGCGTCACCTTCACTATCAACCGACGTACAGCGCATGTCTTCTCTGAGTTAGGGCTTCCTTAGCTTTATTGACTTAGACTGTGAAGAAACCTAACGAAGCAGATGAGGGTCTTGGCAATCATTAGCTCCTTCAGTTTGTCATTCTTCTAGACATTTAAGTACTACCTTGCACGAACTTAAGCATTGGGCCTTCGATGGTTAGTGGCTACTGGTGTCTAGCTAGGGATAGGGTTGAGCATAGTTTGGTTTATCAGTTTTAGTTTGTATTTTTATCAAATCAAAATTATTTGTTTAATTAAATTGAATTTTTTTAGTTTACAAGTGAAAAGGTGAAAAAAAAATCCCATATTAGAAAATTAAGGAGTCGAATCACACCGTTAAAATAATGTGACTACTACTTCAATAAAATATTTTCTCCTGTGAGCGTGCCCATTGGGAGTTGCAAATCTGGTGCCCCAATTTACACTAAAAATAATTAATTGCGTGTGAGCACTACTACTGAATGAGATATAGACATCTTAATTCGATTGAATGAGATTTTAATCCGCGCATGATATTCAATTGATTGAAGAACAATAAAATGCTTATGTTGGAAATGTGAATGGAAATAAGGAAATGGAAAGATAGAGAAGACTCTCATATGGAGGAGTTTAGTCTCGCATTGGTAGTTGAGGGACAACTTGATTAATTTATAATGTATCATAAGCATTGATGTTGTGAATAAATGCATAGAGAGACTCTCTCTCATGTGTGGGTGCACAAGAAGATGTAAATCTAGGGCTTGGATTGCACTAATTGTAAGGTGATTTGTCTACGAGTGTGACTTGCATGCATCAAATGTACGACCGATCAGGGCATGATTTGCCTAAGTAGATCAACCAATATTTTATCATCCCGTTTCATTTTTTTGTAACGTATAAATTAATAGATGAGTTAATTATTTGACGTTGATCCCTTAATTAAAATATGTTATAAAAGGAGGAAGCGATGTGCGAAGAAAGATATCTCGTTTCTAAAAGGAGAAAGCGATGTGCGAAGAAAGATATCTCGTTTCTTTTCTCTGCTTCCCTTTCCTCTACTTCCCCTCTCTGGTGATACCCTTTAATTTGGGTGTAATTAGTTCGTCGGGAACGATCTATGCTTGATCGTTTTGCTGGTCTTGTCCTTATATCCTGGGAAACAATCGTCCATCACCTTCGAAAGCACTTAAGAGGGGACGAATCTGTTTTAAGGAAATTGCGTTGAACGCAGGCCTTGACATCATCCACTCAGCGTCTCGACACTCGGTGTCTCGACCACTCGGCGTCTCGACCACTCGGCGTCTTGGCACTCGGCTTCTCAGCCACTCAGCGTTTCGACCACTCGACGTCTCGGCACTCGGCGTCTTGGCCACTCGGCATCTTGGCCACTCGGCGTCTCGGCAATCGGCGACTCGACCACTCGACTCTCTCGGCAAAGATTGTCCAACAGCTTATTGATGTATCCTAAGTAAATCGAGTTGTCACCTTCTAATATCTCTGCACTAGCCAAACACCCTCTCTAGGCTCCAATTGGTATCGTCCTCTCCATCCCGCTCAAATACAATGACTTTTGGACATGAAAGAATCATTGTCGCAGCACAACTGCCTCTAGCAAGACAGTCTACATCGAAGGCGACATCTAGCCAACGACCTGACCAGGTCAAGTGTATGATTTCATCATTGTCCGATTTGTTGCCTAACTTAGCTCCGCCCGACCAACTTGATGGAGTCACATCTGCACAATGTGCAGACATGATAACCACTCACTTTTGCACGTTGTACAGATGTGGGAAGTATTTTATTGCCTTTAAAAAGGCTGCACTTGATGCATTCGAGGTGTGTGTCCAAGAGAGAAATACAAAGATAAATAGAAGGAGAATAGACTGCGTGTCTTACGAAAATTTATCCAGAGGAGGAACATCTACTATCGAATGGGATTTGATTCATGAATAATGAAGGATTGTTCGATCCGTAACGTTATTCTGATGAAAAGTACGAAGAACAAAATCGACACAAAAAAATCACTATAAATGTTTACTATTTTTTAAATAATTTATGCGTTCAAATCGACAAAGGTATCAGAGCAGTAAATTTGAATGCATGATTTTATTTTTCAATTATCTTATGATGAGTATAGGCTTAAGATCAAACAAATTTAATATACATGTTCGATTAAGTATATGTTGCATTTAAATCAAAAAAATATACTACTATTCATATGATAAAATATTGTTCATCAGTCCATAATATTATTGTTCATGTAGTAGTAATATTGTTTGTGCATATGGAAAAAAATGAAGAGTGAAAAAAATCATGAATAATATTCGTACTGATTAAAAAAATAAAAATAAAAATTCATACGGTATTATTGTTTATGTTTTTTAATTCATGCATTTAATACTATTCATGTGAATATTTGATTTGACTGACAGAATCATTAATGAACAGTGATGAATATATATATATATATATATATATATATATATATATATATATATATATATATATATATATATATATATATATATATATATATATATATATATATATATATATATGAACACTAAATATAATATTCATTTTTTTATTCATGTATTTTTTTTTCTCTGTTCAATGTTCATTAAAAGAAATAAACAGTAGCATAAGCATAAAAAATTAAATATTTATTTTGAAATGCATAAGTTAAAATGCTAGAATGAATAGTAATTCTTTTGTAAATGTTTTTTATGAACATGTTTTTTCTAAAAATATTATATTAAAAAAATTGTATATGTATTTTTCTATTTATTATTTTCAATCGGATTGAAATATAATTGGATTAAAAAAATCTATTTGAGTTTAGGCAAAAGTCCAATTAGATTAGTTCTAATAAGGAGGATTAAACTTGCATTCGAGATTCGACAATCCATTCGGACTCGATTAGTCGAGTACATTACTGAGTGTTTTTGTATTCAAGAGCACAACTGCCAAATGTTTTGGCGTGACTATCGAGTCGTGTTAAGTGGCTTCGGCACGAGGATGTCAAATGAGACTTGGGATGATGTTCCAACATCAGAGTTAGTTAAATCCCACTTAAAATTAGCATCTATAACTTAGATCGTGATGTCAAGAAATCAACGTGTCGAATGGTTGTTCAAAAGAACATGTTAGATTTGAGATGTGTCCTAAGGCATTGCCTTACGATTATACTATTTATTTGATAAATAACAATTTACTATTTGAGTGTACATTTTCTATGTGTTTGATTGGATCAATTACTGAATGTCCGCAATACGATTCATAGCGTGAGAGAACTTATGATTGGATCACAACTAGTGAGCTTCTCTACACGTATAATTATGAATGTATTGAAATTATCCCTAGTCGAGGAATTGATGAGTATGAATATCATCGATTCTGTTGAGACTAGCACGTTTTGAACTCCTTAGTTAGCCAAGCAGTTGATCTTGCAGGCTAGAGACATTGGATGTTGAGAGTTAAACGTGGATGCTGGTTAAAGGTAACCAGTTCATTGGAGTGACCTGTCGTGAGACTTTATATGGTTCTATATATATGTCAATGAAGACCTCAGTGCAGCTTAAGTGCAAGTTTCCTTTGACTTGCGGTGTTCAAGTCATCTTGGTCATAGAGGCTTATACTTTGACATCTTAAGCAAGCATCTTCGAGGAGGTGTGGACCTAAGATGATTGGGTGTAAGTCAAAGTGCCCGAAGGTGTTTGAATAGCCCACAGAGAATTCTCCACTCCTTGGAAAAGGAGACGTATATCCTATGGTCGCTTGTTAGAATTGTTACTAAAAGTCTTTGGTCAAAGCATTACATATCAAGAGTACGGTACTCTTGGACACATGTACAAGTAACTTGAATCTACAGGACAAGAAAGTAGCTTAAGCTAGGTGTAACGTAGTCTTCCTAGTAGGGATCGACACATAGACCATGTCCTGAACTAAGCGGGTATAAGATGGTGAAAGGAACGAGACACATTTAATTGGAGCTGTTGAAGGGTTTAGAAATGTTCTGGAATCAATCATTGATTTTTTTATCAATTGGGGATCATGATGTACTACTAGGTGCCACTCATGATCGTTCCATAATTAATAGTTAATTACATACGACCAATATAACCAAGAACCTATTGAGTCACATGTACTACAAATTCTCTGAAAGACTTAAAATGAATTTGAGAATTAGATTCTCAAAATGAGACAAGTAAAGTCTGGTTGACTAGACAATGGATAAAATGATGGAACTCGTCTTACGAAGATGAAAAGAACGAAATTGATTTCGTTCAAATCAGAGGTCATTTGGTTAGTGAACCAAATGATTCAATTTTAAACCAAATTGAACTAACTTGGTTTGGTTCATGATGGAAGAGGTTTTGGAAAAATGAAAGAAATGAGAAGCTTCGTCTTGGGAAGACGAAATGAGCAAAATTAGTTCGGGTCAAATCAGAGTTCGCTTGGTTAGTGAACAAAGCAAACCAAAGATGAACCCGGTTCGCTACAGTGTTAGGGTTTTCAGCTGGTCCGGTTCACTTATTATTCTGCCGGTTCACTTATATAAACCTCGCCGCACTATAGCTCCTCTTTAAAGCTACGAATAGTGCGATTGGCCACTGTTCATCATCTTCCTCCTCTCCCCACGTGCTGCTCGGGGCTTCTCCTTGAAACCCGACGACGATTCTCCACGCGAGCGCGCGCCGGCCGCAGGGATGATGAAAAACCCTAGGCTGAGAGGTTGCGCATTGTCGACGCTCACTCGATTCCGCCCTCTGCTCACCGTCCACCGGAGAAGCAAGAAGTGAATTCTCCCATGTGCACGTGTCGGCGTCCTGACTCCCCGAGCACGGCAGCGCCGTCCCTGGCCAACTGTCCGCCTGATGGCCACCGCGCATGAGAAGAGTTCCAGCAATCCTCACACCGTTGCCGACTCCTGTGGCTTCTCCGTGGCACGAGAAAATAGAGGAACAACGAGGAGGAAGAAGCCACACAGCGTCGTCCGCTGATTCTCGCTGCTCGTTCGCTTGAGGATAGCGCTCTTGCTGGTGCCGCTTCTCTGCCCTAGTTTGTTTGTATGCTTGTCTTGCAGGGACCAGGAGTTGGAAGCAAGAAGGAAAAGCAAAGGTAAACCAAGGCAACTGAACCAAGTCATCTCAGCTGAGTCGACTCAGATGAAGGCTTGAGTAGACTCCAACTGAGTCAGCCGAAATCCAGAAGTCAACGCATCGTTCTTTCGCCAGATGGGTCTGGAGTCGACTCAGATGAGGTTTTGAGTCGACTCAGGCTGACACAGAGTTAAGAGCTTATCACCGTTGACGCCACATCGACTGGAGTCAACTCAGGAGGCAACTGGAGTCGACTAAGACAGGATAACGGGCAGAAGTGATAAAAGTTGACCTGCCACGTCGGTTGGAGTCAACTCAGATGGGAAGTTGAGTCGACTCAGGAGCAGTATAAAAGGAGACTTCGACCAGCAGCTTAAAGATGAATTAATACGTACTCCTTTCCGTAAAGAGCCGCTACCGAACACAAACAAGTTCAAGTTCTTGCAACCGAGGAAGATCCAGGGAGAGTGCATGGCGCTCAGGACTTCCAGATCGGCGACCAAGAGTTTGCATTTATTTTACTATCCTTATTTCATTTACTATTGTTTATTCTGGACTGTAAGACGAGTTTCTCCGCCTCCGAACGACGTTTGAAAACGAGACCACTAGTGGACGTGCACCTCCCGAGATTAGACCTTGGACGTACTAACCCTGGGGGGTTGGGAACCAAGTAAATCCACGTATCCTTGTTTTATTTACTAATTCCGTTGCGAGTTTTGTTTTTATAGTTAACAAACGATTTTTACAAAAGCTACACGCGCTATTCACCCCCCCTCTAGCGCGTACAAGATCCTACACAATCGAAATCTCAAGAACGACGGCGGCGAGTCCTGATCAGGGGTGATCGAGCAGAGGAGCGACCAAATCAGAGAACAAGAGGAAGAAGGAAGAAGCTAGGATTTCTCATGCTACCACCACAGCCGGTGACCTCCCTTTTAAAGAAGATGAAGCCCAACCCTAGTGCTGACCTTTCCTTCTTCTCCGATCGATCAGAGGAGACCAAGCGAGATTTCTTCCTTGTTTGCTCAAGAGCCAATCGAGAAGAAGGAACGCGATCACGATCTCCTTCCTTAACCCCGCGATGCCAGCTTGATCGGGATTTCCTTCTCGATTTGGTTGCAGGTGGCGGACGGCGGGGCTGGGAAAACGCGATCCAACATTTTGAGAAGAAGCACTGTGCACTTCTTGAACCGGTGAATCCAGTTTAGGGTTTTCCCTAAACCAGGTTTAAACCTGGTTCAGCCTGAACTAGGTTCAAGCCCGATTTGATTTGGTTCATAACCAAATCTGTTTAATTAAACAACCAAATAAACTTCGATTTAACCCAAACAAGTTTCATTTGTTTCGTCTTCTCAAGACGAAGCCCGTCATGCCTTCTATTTTGCCAAAATGCCTTCCAACATAAATCAAACTAAGTTGGTTCAACCTTTGGTTCAAAACTGATTTGTCTGGTTCAACAACCAGATCATTTCTAATTTTGTTTAATCCGTCTTCATAAGACGAAATCTATCATTTGCCTTTGTTCGATCTAATCGAATTTCTTTTGTTCTGAGAATCTAATTCTCAAACTCGTTTTAAGTCCTTCCAAAACTTATAATGCGTGTGACCCAATAGGTTTTTGATTATGTTGGTCGTCCGTAATTAACCCTTAATTTCGGATCGATCATGAGTGGCACCTAGTAGTACATCATGATCCTCAATTGATCGAAAAATCAACAACTGATTTCAGAACAAATTCTAAACCCTTCAGCAGCTTTAATGAAACGTGACTTGTTCCTTTCACGGTCTTATACCCGCTTGGTTCAGGACATGGTCTGTGTGTGTCAGTCCCTGCTAGGCTAACTACATCACACCTAGACCAAGCTTGTTTCCTTGTTCTGCGAATTCGAGTTACTCGTACACGTGTCTAAGAATACCACATTCTTGATACGTGTAGCTTTAGCCAAAGACTTTTAGTAACAATCTAAACAAGCGGTCGTAGGGTATACATCTCTTTTACAAAGAGCGGTGAATCCTCTGTAGGCTATTCAAACACTTTCGGGCACTTCAACTTATACCCAATCATCTCAGATCCACACCTCCTTGGAGATGCTTGCTTAAGATGTTAAAGTATAAGCTTCCACGATCAAGGTGACTTGAATACCGCAAGTCTAAGGAAACTCGCACTTAAGCTGCACTGAGATCTTCATTGACATATAAAAGGAACCACATGAAGTCTCATGGCAGGTCACTCCAATGAACTAGTGAGAGCTACTGCTTGGTAAACCAAGGAGTATAAACGTGCTAGTCTCAACAGAATCAATGACGTTCGTGTTCATCAATTCATTGACTAGGGATAGTTTCAATACTTTCATAATTACACATGTAGAGAACTCACAGTTTGTGATCTAATCACAAATTCTCTCATGCTATGAAATGTATTGTGGACATTCAGTGAACAAGTTTAAGATCCAATTAAACATATAAATATGCACTTAAATAGTGAATTTATTCAATAAAAAGTACAATCATAAGGCGATTGCCTTAGGACACCTCCCAAATATAACACAAACATAGTCCCACATATAAAATACATGGAAAAGATTATGAGTTTAAAATGATAAAAGATATCTCCATTGGAATGAGGCCTTTTGGGTTGAGCCCAAAAATAAAATCATGCGGACTTAGCCCAAAGTGGGTAATATCATGCCATTATAGAGATATTTTGATTCCATCGGTACTAACATAGTATAATCGTAAGACGATTGTCTTAGGACACCTCTCAAATCTAACATAACGACTCAAAAAGCACCGACTTATTTTGCAGCTTGGAGGTCGGCCAACAAGGCCTCATATTCAGCTTCGTTATTAGAGGCGGAAAACTTAGCCGAATGGATAGTTGGAGCATGCCCTCTCAGGGTGATATCAATAGGACCCCGACACCACTACCCTACTTGGACGTTGATAAGTGGCTTTTTGACGGGATAAATTAGGGTTATATTATATCATAAATTGGGCCTTTAGTCTATTTCTTTAACTTGGAAGAATTTTAGGTGTTCATTCTATTTCTTATTAATTTGAGGTAATTTATATGTATTAATTTACTGTATTTGATTTTTCAGGAAATCAGGATGAAGATAATAATTCAGAAATCCCATAAACAAACCCAATTTGGAGAAAATCAATCTTGGTTCGAGTGTGGTTCAAATCGGATTCAATTTTGGTTCAAATCTGATTCAACACGAGTATGGTTCAGATTTACATTCAGGCTGGTTCAAGCTTGGTTTAAGCCATCGGTTCACTCAGTAGACAACCTAGGTTTCCCTTTTTCGAAATTGTGAGCACTGTAGCTTCTTGCTCACAATTCCGACTGAGCTCCTGACACTTCATCTTCCCCTCTATCACTTCCTTCTCCGATTCCCGATCAGCACAGAGTAGTGGCAGCAGGAGTTGCGGTCGATGACCGCCAACACAACTTGCAAGACCTTCGCCAACGTGGTTTTGAACGCGAAAGCCCTAGTCCCCGTTGTTGTGGGACGATGGCTATGAGTGGTTCTCTAGCGACTGGTGCACGATGGCCTTTTGCATAGGGACGCCAACCGTGAGTGGTTCTCCGACAAGCTCTCTGTCACTCCGCATCCACCGGCTTCGAGTAGAAATCAAAATCATTAATGTGGTTTTGAATGGGGGGAAGATCATGTTCTAAACTATGATCATCCTTCATCCATCAGACAAGAAAGGTAAGGATTCCATTTTCTTTCTTGTTCTGATCTTCTATTCAAGGACGGCAGGAGTTAGGGCAGGAGGTGGAGCTCCGAATCTTAGTTCTCCGATCACTCCTCGCCGGATTAGTCCAGCTCTAGTGAGCTCTTCGTCCTGTTGGCGCAAAATCCACCAGAGTTTCGATTTGCCCTGTTCTAAGCTAATCCGAGAAAAATCTAACCCTAACTAATTTTTAGTTGTTTTCTTTCTATGTTGTTAGCTAATTTCAATCAAACAAAACCCCCTTGTTTTCCTTGTTTGTTGATTCATAGTCGAATGATTGTTAATATGGTTGTTTGGTTCGGTTCTGATAGCATGAAGTTGTTTGGGAATATGGTTGTTTAGATTGGATTTTGTTAATGTTTTAGTTGTTGAATTGATTGTTAATGTGGTTGTGTCTGTTCAAGTGTAAATGGATATTATGAAGTTGTTGTAGCTGGCTATATGATTGTTTAGTTGTTTTGATTCAAGTGTAAATGGATATGTGTTGTTTGATTAATATTTATAAATAAAGTATTTTGTGTGAATGTTGTTTGTTATAGTTGTTGTATGTTGTATGATGTGAAATTCATGTTGTATGTTAAATTTGTTATAATAAATAGAATTATAGAATAGGTGATTATGGTTGTAGATGGAATAAATTATGTTGTGTAATTTCGTGTTTGATGTGTGAAATGAATGGGTATAGATTTGTTCTTGGTAGTGGATTTGCTATAGTTTCATGATTATGTTTTTGTCTATCAATCTGTCTAAACCATGAACTAGTGATGTTAATGTTGTATAAATGAATAATTGTTGTGGTTGCTATGAATTGTAAATAATGAACATGTTCTTGCTTGTGTAAATTGTTGATACAGAATTGTTGTGTTTATGTACCGATTCATGTTAACTTATGTTTAATTATAATTGATTATATGAATAAATAGTACTTTATGGAAGTTGTTGTATTTTATTGTAATTATGTGAAATAGGATTGATATTGTAAAATGAGTTATTATCTGAATAATTGTAATTAGGGTGTATGATTGATTTTAATTTGTAAGTTGTGTACTTAAAATTCATTTGTTAGTGTAGGATTTAATTGTGAATAAATAGATTTTTTGGATAATTAAGAGTAAATATAATCAACAAATAAAAATCTCACACCATGTGTTTAGGATAACTTTCCATCATTGATTCCATGAGAGACGACCCGGACCTCTACTATATATTACCTGAGCGATAATTAGGGGTTTGATTAATTATAAATTTTAATTTTGAAGGGTGTGAGTGACAAAGGAAATAAATAAATAAATAAAAATAATTTGATAAAACACACTCCCATCAAACGTCGATCCATCAATAAAGATTCTCCACATGCCTTTTGGTTCTTGCTAGGGGTGTAATCGAACCGAGCCGAACCGAACAGTAAGAGGCTCAAGCTCGAGCTCGGTTCGTTTTTCCTAAGCTAGAGTTCGGCTCGAGTTTGATTCGAGCTTTAATTCTTAAGTTCGAGCTCAGCTCATAATGAAATTAAATAGTTCGTGAACTGTTCGAGCTCAGTTTGAAAAAGGCTTGTTTTAAAGTTAAACGAGTTTAGTTCAAGTTCAGTTCAAAAATAACTCGTTTAAAAGTTAAATGAGCTCAGTTCGAACTTGGCTCGTTAATATATTATATTTATAATTATATATACTTAATCGAACGAACTCAAATGAACTTTTTTTCGAACCAAAACTCAAATAGCTCGTGAGTAGCTTGGCTCGTTTACACCCCTAGTTCTTGCCCATGAATTTCAGTCAAGAAGTCTGCTAGGGCTTGGGCTTTGATGGTCGTGCAAGGTTGATATTGAATATCATATTCGCCCAGCTTCACAGTCCACTTGATCAATCTTCTTGTGGCGTCTAAGTTGTTCAATACTCACCCTAGGGTGTTGTTAGTAAGAACTATAACTGGATGAGTTAAAGGTTCTCGGTCGACGAGTCGTTAAGACTAACTCCTAGGCTAACTTCTCTAAGCCTATATATATGTTTTCAGCATCCTTCAGCAAATGACTTAAAAAATAACTTGGATGTTGTATATGACCTTCTTGTCTGATAAGGGTTGATCTGACAGCTTACTCAATCGTAGATAAGTACACCCATAGTCATTCTCCAAGCACTGGTTTAGAAAGGAGAGGTAAATGCAGCAAGTAAATATTTGAGATCCGTAAAATCTTTATCACAAGTCTCATCTCATTCAAATCAATCGGCCTTTCAGAGTACTTTAAAGAAGGGTAAACTCCTATCTATCGATCAGGAGATAAATTAGAAGAGGGCAGTGATGCGACCAAGAGCCTTTGAGCTTCTTGGAGATTGCGAGGAGGGGCAATATTCTGGAGTGCTTGAATCTTTTCTGGATTAGCCTCGATTCCCCCCTCAATCACCACATAATCGAGAAACCAACCAGTTTTGACTCCAAAAACACACTTGTTAGAATTCAATTTGAGTCCATATCTTTGTAGGTTGTTACAAGTTTCCTCCACAATGGGGATCAGGCTCTCAGCTTGACAAGTCTTGATTAGGACGTCATCCATATATACTTTAATATTCCGCCCGATTTGGTGTTGGAACACTTGATCCATCAAACATTGATAAGTGGCTCATATATTCTTTAATCTGAACGACATAATATTATAACAAAAAATTCCATCTTAGATGACAAAATTAACCTTTTCTTGATCTTCTACAGCTAAAGGGATTTGATGATAGCCTTGATATATGTCCAACATACAAATAAACTCGCATCCAGTCGTTGAATCCACTAACTAATCAATGCGAGGGAGGGAGTAATAATCCTTTGGGCAAGGTTTGTTGAGGTATCTGAAGTCCATACAAACTTGCCACTTGTTCCCTGGCTTAGGCACTAACATGACATTGGATAGTTAAGTTGGGAATTGAACCTCCCGAATGTGTTCGATTTCTAGCAATTTATACTCAAATCACTTCATTTTGTTCAAACCTAAATTCCTTCTTTTTTGCTTGATTGATTATTCCTTAGGGAACGTGTTGATATGATGCATCATTATTGTCGGGGAAACAACAGTGACATCAGTGACATCTTTAGCCGCTAAGCGAAGATATCGTGATTGTAAGAGAGACATGCACTCAATCCTTGCTTGATTTCGGGAGATAAGCCCACGACCAATCTAGTAGTTGCCTTTGCTTGCTTGAGATGGATCTGTATTTACTCTTGTCCCTATGCAATTTGGGAGATAGACACATCTTGCACCACTTGTATTTCATCACCTTGGGTTCTCCGATTTTTTTCGCATGTTCATTTGAACCATTTTCACATAATTACTTGATCTCCTTGGACCTCTCCAACTTGATCTCCTATGGGAAATTTCACCTTCTGGTGAAATGTGGATACCATGACTTGGAACACTCTTAGGGTAGGCCTCCCCAAGATAACATTATAAGCACAAGGTGATTCAACAATCGTAAAGAAGGTGTGACGAGTCTGTCATAGGGGCTCCTCCCCTAGAGATATCGCGAGACTGATTGGCCAAGTGGTTGTACTTCATATCCAATAAGCCCAAATAAGGAGGTATTCATGGGTTGCAATTTAGCTTCATCTATCTACATTTGGTTGAATGCCTTTTTAAAGATGATATTCACAGAGTTACCTATATCGATGAAAACCCAAGCAATGTTATAATTAGCTATGGTGGCATGAATCACCAAAGCGTTTTCATGAGGGGCTTCCACTCCTCTTAAGTCCTAAAGCCAAAAGCTTATCTAAGGGTCTTCTCTTTGCCCCTGGCTAGTACTAATACTATAATTCTCTAGTCGTAGATGATTAGCTTTTCTTGCTCAATTAGAATCTCCACCAATTGAGCCTCCCGAGATCATATGGATATCACCCAAGGTAGCATTATCTTTGTTGTAATCTCAGTGGGTCTCTCAACTGGATCGAACTGGCTCTTGGAACCTTCTTGGTGGGTGATGAGCTTGTTGATCTAATTGTTTAGGAGAACGGTCTTGTTTATCAGCTCAAGGAGGAGAGCGATGGGACTGGCCCAAGGATGAGTGGCTACTCTAGGGTCGACGAGGTTGAGAAGGAGAACTTCTATTCATCAAATGTTCATTAGTGACTCGACGAAGCTCCCTTGCGTACTGATAGCATTCTTGCATGGAATGAATCTTCGATTGATGATAGGCGCAAAAATGAAAAAGCCATCGACTCGACTCTAGAGGCAAAGTTGGAGTAGCATCCACTATCTGTATGACTTTTTGTCGATTCAGGTGGGTGTCTAATAGTGACTTGTGTCTATCCCTTGTAGAGGTTATAGCAATGCCCTGTGCTCTAGTTAAGCTACAGTGGGGGGAGTTTGAGTTGACATCTAATGGTGACTTTGTTGGGTTGCAAGGGTGCAAACATAGTCCCACATCTAAAGCACATGGAAAAGATCATGGGGTTAAAAGGATGAAAAATATCTCCATTGGTATGAGGCCTTTTGGATTGAGCCCAAGAACAAAACCATGAGGGCTTAAGCCCAAAGTGGACAATATCATGTCATTGTGAAGATATTTTGATTCCATCGGTACTAACAAGTGGTATCAGAGCAAGACCGCTCTTCACCGAACTAACCGCCGGATGAGCCATGATCCAGATCTAACCATGTGGTTTGAACCTTAAACAAAGAAAGTGAGTGCTCCCGTGTCTGAATCAAGAGGACCAGATACCATGTGAGAAGTCCTAGTAGGTCGGGTGAACCGAAAGGCAAAAAGTCCTAGTTGCGACTAGGTAGGAAGTCCTAGTAGGTCGAGTGGACCAAGGGGCAAAAAGTCCTAGTTGCGACTAGGTGAGAAGTCCTAGTAGGTCGGGTGGACCGAGGGGCAAAAAATCCTAGTTGTGGCTAGGTGGGAAGTCCTAGTAGGTCGGGTGGATTGAGGGGTAAAAAGTCCTGGTGGGTCAAGGATTCAGACATCAAAAATGACGTTGAAGGGGTCTGTGGTCATTTATTTGAGGGGGGGATTGTTGGGTTGCAAAGGTGCAAACATAGTCCCACATCTAAAGTATATGAAAAAGATCATGGGGTTAAAAGGATGGAAAGTATCTCCATTGGTATGAGACCTTTTGGGTTGAGCCCAAGAACAAAACCATGAGGGCTTAGGCCCAAAGTGGACAATATCATACCATTATGGAGATATTTTGATTCCATCGGTACTAATAGACTTGAGTCTATATCCTTCCTCCACATTGACATATTTAACGGCTCGGCTCAATAATGTATCAAAATTTACTGGGAGTTTCTTTACTAAGGACTGAAAGAAATCCCCTTCTATTAGCCTTTTAGAGAAAATACTCACTAGCACCTCTAAAGTAGTGGAAGGGATGTCTCGGGTGACTTGATTGAACCGATGCACATAATCCTTCAAGGATCCTTAAGGCTTTTACTTCAGGGCAAACAAGTCCATAGGGGTTTTGTGGTACATTTTATTGCTTGCAAAATGATGTAAGGAGGCCTTAAAATTGATAAAAGACCAAATGAAAGCGATGGAGAGCCGACTAAACCATCGCTGCATTAAGCTAGATAGTGTTGTCAAGAAAATACGACACTTGATGTCATCTGTATATTAGCGCAACAAGGTTGCATTTTTGAATCGGTCCAAATGATTTTCCAAGTATGATATTTTTGTGTAATCTTTGAGTTGTGGTGTTGGGAAATGAAGGGGTAACTCCTCTTCTAAGATATTTTAGGAGAAAGGGGTGCCCACCGGATCATTTATCTCACCAATGAAAGGCCCTTTGCCCCAAAAAAGATCTTGAGGGGGTGTCTCTCCTGCTGAAGACTAAAGAGAAAGATCAGGCCCAATGGCCATTCTGGCTGGAGTCATCGTGGGAGCCCTAGGTGCTTCAATTGGTCGTTGTTGCTTTTGATTAGGAACTTGAGCACCTCGATCGATGTAGATGGTATTTTTGAAGGTGATGGACTCACCATTGGTTGATTTTCTGAAGCAGTCTGTATGGCAATTACCGCAATCTTGTTGAACTCCTCATGTGTCATAATGATGGCGGTTGATTTTCTGGAGGTCATCAATTTGAACGTCTCAACTCAGGTTCTTAACTCAGTGATTCCCACAAATAGCGCCAATTTGTTCCTACCTAAAATCCCCGCAAGATGAGTCACCAGTCAGCTAGCTTCAGAGATGACTAAGTCGCTGAAGACTCAAGAATGCAGGGGTTGACCAGAGAGCCTATGAATCTTAAGAGAGAAAGAGAGTTAGAATGGAGGTTAACGGTGCCTTGGCTCAACCACTCTAACGCTTAAGTTAGATTTTTTGCCGGGGATTTTAGAAGAGGAACAGTAGCCAAGCTTATAAAAAATGGGGATATGGCTATGCGTGTACCTCAATCTGCAAAAGAAGACTCTTTTTATATAGTGTAATAGGGTGGGGTGTCATGCTCACGGTAGAGAAAATATCCTATCCTCCATGTCATGCACTATAAAAGGCCAAACTACATTAATCACAGATCTTGATACAATGTCATTCCGTGTGACATGTGGCACCTACTATGTCAATTCACATGTTACTCATTAAGTTTTTGAGTAGGCTAGAGTGGGTAAGTCAGAGGGTTCAACATGCTAAGTCGAGGGGCGTTGAGTTGAGGGAGCTAAGCCAACTCAAATTAGATTTCTAGTCGGGGATTTCAGAAGAGGAACAATAGTCGAGCTTATGAAAAATGGGGATATGGCTATCCGCGTACCTCAATTCGTGAAAGAGGACTTCTTTTATATGGTCTAGTAAGAGTGGGATGTCATGTCCGCAGTAAAGAAAATATGTCATCGTCCATATCACACACTATAAAAGGTCATGCTGCATTAATTACAAATCCTGGTATAATGTCATTCCGTGTGCCATGTGACCCCACGTACTATATCAGTCTATGTGTTACTCATAAAGTTATCGAGTAGGCTACAATGATTAAGTCAAAGGGTTTGACAAGCCAAGTTAAGGGGTGTTTAGTTAGGGAACTGAGCCAACTAGAGAGTCAAGGAAGATCAATGAGTTGGCCTTCAGGAAAGACCGATGAATCAGCCTCTAGGGAAGGCCAATGAGTCAGCCTCCAATGAAGACTGATAAGTTGGCCTTCAGAGAAGATTGGTGAGTTGGGAGGTCTGACTTGAACATCAGGTTGTGCCAATTTCTTCAATTCGACATGTTTCTTCCCTTTGGTACAAGATCTAATTTTCTTGCCATAGGTGGAGACGTCCTTATAGCGTCCATAACAACATCAATATACCATTTTAGCGCATGCAATTGCACACTTGGCGAGAGGAGGATGCACTTGAATGAACATATTTGCATTTGCATACAAGATTACTTAGATGCTAAAAACCAGGGACGGATTTAAGTAGGAGCTATCCTAGGCTGTAGCCCAGCCCTGTAAGTCTTATAACAATTTATCATTAACAAATATTTCTGAAGGAGTTGGTGGCGCAATTGGCTAGCGATAGGTTGATGAGTTATTCTAAGGTTATAGTTCGAATCTCTCACCCCTTTCGTTCATGAAGATTACTTTAAGCAGTGATGAATCCAAGGTTGGGCTCTAATTTAATTTTTTTTAAAAATACATAAGGTTAGGCTATTTTAGACTTTAATTTAACTTTAAAAAAATTAGATACATATTTATAGTCTACAATTTGGTATAAAAAAATTAATGGATTTATTGTATTTTGATGTTTAACTCATTCTTTTCATACTTAAAGTCACCACAGTCCACCTCTAATTTCTGAATGTTTAACTCATCCTTTTCATACCTAAAATCAGCACAGTCCACTTCTAATTTCTGAATTCGTCCATGCTAAAAACTACTTGCAATATAAAGTTAGACATATAAACTCTGAATCTATTGAAGATATATCCAACTTGAGTGAAGCAGATCCATTGGGAGAGTGTTCAAACTAGCTGTGATGGCTCCATACAATAAGAATAGAACTGCGTGGATTTTACTCATTTTAAAGGGTCAAATTGACGGGACACACAAATATATCGTAAATCCTAAACAAATATAGACCGTCTATTCCTTTTTTCTCGTCCCAATAATTATAATTATTTGTAAAATATTAACAATTGGCATGTACATGTTGTACTAATTTTGAGATATAAATATCGATATCGTATTAAATACAATATGTAAGCATAAAATAAATATTAAATTTTTAATTAAAAATTGGCTATGATTTAAAATTTTTTAAAATCTCATATGGGCTCTTCTTCGAACTTTGCCCACAGAAAATGTGGATTTGATCCTTTTCCATGATCACGAGATAATTAAGCACTGCGCACTGGGAATCAGTGGACCATCACTTCCCCTAAAAGCCATAATTTGTTCCTACGAACCAGCGAAGCCTGCGCCCTGCGTCACTATTGATCTTCAAGAAGATAATAAAAGTTTGTCAACCTGTTGAGGAATAAAAAATATCAAAAAAATCATAGGAAACAAGTGACAAGAAAATTATTCTATTTATAAAAGCTTTGGGAAGGGCGACCGCGTGACCACTGTCGCTAACCAGTGACCATGGTGCGCTGCGGCAGAATTGCGCATCTCCTTTCCCAACAAAAGCAAAAGGCCCCAAACTGCAGGCTTTGTGTTTGGTTTCGTGTCTTCGTTGTTCCCTTCCCCTCCTTCCCTCTCTCTCACTCTCTCTTGCCCTCTCCTTTGAATTTGAATCGTTGAATACCATACCCCACTCCACGGCCACGCCATGTAATGTTTATGTTCTCTTCCTTGTTCCTTCTCCACTTTACTCCTCTCTTTCCTTCCCCCTGCAACGTCTCTGCTCTGCTTGCTTATTCTGTCCGCATCTGTAGGCATTAACATCTCTTGTGCCTTCCTCCTTCGGGAACAAAATTAATTCCAGAGAGATGGGTGGTTCAGGGAATTGGATCAAGACCTTCATCTTAGGCCTCAAGAAGCAAGAGCAGGAGAACGCTGTATTCGCTTCGTGCTCAGCTATTTTCTCTTGTTTTCCCCTGTATTTTTTTTCTGCGCAACCTGATTTTGTTCCTTTTTTTTGTGTTTTGTCTTGATACATAAATGAAGGGGAAGAGTGGTGATGGCAGTGGTAGTGCAAGTAGTAGGAAGTGGAAGAAGCTGTGGAGGAGCTCCTCCTGGGACCACCTCTCCCTGCGTCGAGGCTCCAGGGGGAGCAGCCACCGCTCGGCTGCCTCAGAGACTTCAGACATTTCTTCCGTCACCGCAGACGCCTTCACCGCCGCCGCCGCTACTGTTGTCCGTGCCACGCCTAAGGACTTCAGGGCGGTCCGCCAGGAGTGGGCCGCCATCCGCATCCAGACTGCCTTCCGCGCCTTCTTGGTAAGCCACCAAGATGAGTTTTTTTCTTTTTTTTTTTTTCTGGTTGACGGAGCGTGGTTTCTTGGTTTGAACCGTAGGCTCGGCGAGCGCTGCGGGCTCTGAGGGGGATCGTCAGGTTGCAGGCCATAGTTCGGGGGCGGCAAGTGAGGAAGCAGGCGGCGGTGACGCTGAGATGCATGCAGGCCCTCGTCAGGGTGCAGGCACGCGTCCGGGCTAACCGCGTGCGCATGTCCACCGAGGGCCAGGCCGTGCAGAAGATGCTCGAAACCCGTCGCGCAAATCTTGATCCGTTGAAGGAAGCAGAGGTACCATTCACTTCCTTTGATGTTCTTAGACCAGGACATGATAATTTGTTCTCTAGTCTAGTGTTTGTTACATCAGGAACTACAGGACACAAATTACTTCTGAACTTGTTATTGTGATTGCATTTAAAAATTTCTCTTGTGGATTTCAAAAAACTGTGTAACTCTGAAACATTTTGTGGGTTTCAGGGGGGATGGTGCGATAGTCCAGGAACAATAGACGAAGTGAGAACAAAACTGCACATGAGGCAAAGAGGAGCTTTCAGGAGGGAAAGAGCTATTGCTTATGCTCTTTCTCAACAGGTGAATATAACTTGATTCCGTAGCCTTCGTTTTCTCAATTGATGATCTGATGATTGGCAATGGAATCGCATTGTTGTGATCTTTTTTCAGCAATTAAGGTCAAAGCAATCTCCAGTATCACTGAAACATCGTGATTTAGATAAGACTGCAGGCAATTGGAATTGGTTAGCAAGGTGGATGGCAGCAAAACCCTGGGAGAACAGGTTGATGGATCGTAAAATCCCGAATGATCTTTCAGAAATTCAATCCAAAGAGGAGGGCTGCGGCGTCTGCTCGGTATATTCGGAACCTAATTCAGTGAAAATATGCAAGAACAACATCTCCACCAGGGTTTCTGCAAGACCTCCAAACGTGCCTAACAGCCACTGCTGCAGAACACGTTATGCTTCCTCTCCGAGCACTGAATTTTGCTACAATGAGAGTTCTGCATCATCTTCTTCCTTTTGCATGTCGACGCCGATCTCGAGCATCACTCTTTTAGCTACAGAGAGGGCTGAGGACGATGGCAGAAGCCGTCCCAACTACATGAACTCGACTGAATCAATCAAGGCAAAGCGAAAAGCATTGAGCGCAGTAAGATCGACATTGCAAGGGATTTCGTTTACGGATGTTAGTGATGTTCGCTCTCATCGGAAAACTTTATCGAGTACCGACATGAAGGTAGCAGACCGATTTGACCCTTCATTTTCCCGTACCAAAGTGGGCAATCCAATGCCGTCGAAGGAGAAGAATTCATCGAGGAGCATGGATAAGGAAAACAACTACTATGCGAAGCGACAAACATTTGTATCTTAGAGCTGTTGTAGATCTTACTTAGTATGCATCATCAATATTTTGGGTGTGTTTTGCCAGTTTAACTTGTGTGATTATGATGTTTAAGCAAAATCTTCCTATTGCCAAGATAGTTGCTTTGTTTCTTGTCTAAAATATAAGATCGTGATTAACCAATAAGTTATTTTCTGTTCCTAATAAAAAAATATTGTGCATTGATTAAAGCAGATTTGAAATTGAGGCAACTCAAAAATGGGGGGAAAGACAGCAAAGAGAAAAACTTTATCTACTTGAGTGGATACGGATCTTTCTGTCTCTCCTTTTCAATGGAAAGCTGATCTATCCAAAATTGGACGGATTAGGAGGGAAATGATATAAGATCATTTGTGAGCACCATTTATCACGATTGCTGCAGATCCATCTGTGGTTTCAGCAGTTCGGATCCTCTGCACCGCTAAACCTCTGCGCTCCTGCGCCACTCATAAACGACAAACGTGTGCACGCGGATCGCACGTGAGAAACCTTCGCCAAAACCTTCGGCGCCAAAAACCTTCACCCAAATCAAAACCCCCGTTCTCAAAATCGCCGCTCTACGCCGATCTGCCGAATCCGCTCCACCCTTTCCCAAAATCGCTCCGATCCTCGCTGCCGATCCTTTGCCTTCATTGCCGCAGGAAGACGCCGCTGCCGCCGCCTGATCTCTGCGATCCTTCGTCCGCCTTCGTCGCCGCGGGAAGACGCTGCCCGATCGGAACTGTTCGTAACTTAGTTTATTTTATCTCTTCTCAGCTTTCACTTGTCTTCTTCTCTGCAAAGTTTCTCTTTATCATGTGTTCGCTTCTTGCTTGCATTCACTGTCATTAACCTTCGCCACCTCTTTCGTTGGACCTTCAGGAAAATTGGATCCTAATTCTTATCTTAATGATTTTGTTAGTCTCACCTCACCTTGTCTTGGATGAAGGTTGTTATTGTGTAGGTTATCTGAGCAAACTTGTGCTTTCATTGGCTGTCCAAGTGCATCTCTTTTGTTTTATTGCAAATGTTATTTCTTAAGAATAGGTAACAGTACTGAAAGAATAGTGTCAACATATCACATAATGTTTAAATTTGAGCATCTCTTTGTTTTAAAAACAGTTTTCTAGTCTCTTTTAAATGCTTTGATTAGAAATTTGTAGCATGCCATTCACTGGAGAACGCAGTTAAACAGACTTAATGAAAATTGTAAGGACAAAATTGTAAGTTTTGCTGGTCTTTGTGAAAGTAATCAACTTTCATCAGCTATCTAGCAAAGAGTTTCCCCACTAGAAAACCTGAAACTGAGAGTTCTCTATGTAGCATTAGGCCCCAAACTAAGAGTTCTCTATGTAGCATTAGGCCCCAAACTGAGAGTCCTAATCCAAATTTGACAGACTGAAGCTCTATAAAGAAAGTGAAGCTGCTAAATGTTTCTATCACCGTGGAGTTCTCTATGTAGCATTAGGCCCCAAACTATAATTTAACTTTTTGGTGTTTGATCATGCAAATAAATTCTTAGACGATAAGTCTTTAGCCTGTGCCAACAAGAATGGTCTTAGACGATAAGTCTTTAGCCTGTGCCAACAAGAATGGTCTGCGGTATTTCTTTGAACCTTTGACATTCCCAAATAGGTGCATATTTTTTTCTGGCATTTGGTGTTGATAATCTTTTAAAGTTACTGTCTTACGGCCAACTATTCTTGATTCTATATGTTATAACTAACCATGTAAATGGTGCATGCTTTGCTAGTTATGTTATGTTGGCCTAATTGTTAACTTGTTCGCAACATGATGTTGGTAGTCATCTGGTGGTTTCTCGTATTGTTTTGTTTTCTGGTTTAAATTGTCGTCAGGACTTGCTTCTCTGTTCCTTTTCATCCGTTTCAATCTTTTAGGCAGTACATAAATCCCTTGTGTAAAGAATTTGTTTAGGGTGGAGCTATTTAGAGGTTAATCCAGGTCATAAATCTTTACACTTATTGTTTCTGGATTTTATTACATAAGTATCAGGATACTAATTGGCTGTAGTTACTGGACATAATTGAGTTTTGAGGACATAACAGGACTTCTCTTTTCTATTTTGTCCAGTAAACTGAGTTGATAAACATATGTTTCCTCTTGACTGATCAAATTATTGCAACTCAGGTCGAAGAACCTATTATGGTTTTTCATGATGATCAATTCAGATCAAGGAGATGGCATTTCCCCTTGCACAACTTCACGCTCTCGCTCATCTGGAGCCCTTTCCTTGTTAAGGCAGAGACTTTCATTGCTGCAAATGGGGCAAAACTGACACTCCTTGACACTTTCAAACTTTCATTGCTGCGACCTGATGTGCATCCAGGACCTTACAGGGCGTTCCATCCATTTGGCGACGATAAAAACAAGAAAGTTCAGAATGACTGCTTGCACTGGTGCTTGCCTGGTGCAATTGATACTTGGAATGAGCTCATTCTCGAGCTTATAAAGGACTAGTGAACTCAAGTTGCTTTTTTGCTGATGGACCTTTGTTTCTTTAATACTCTACACTTTAGATGGATATACTGATGAGCCAGTGCATCAAATCGTTGTATTAGCATTTACCCTCCAGATTATTGTATTAGGTTTCGTTGTAAATTTTCATCTTTCAGAATCTTAAGTTGGGTTAATGGAATCTGAAACTTAGCACAGCTTTCTTATGATGCATTCACAGTGATAACTTGTGTAAGGTTTAAAATACACCAAAGTAGACGATAAAGTCACCATGCATTCACAAGTTTACAGGTGGACTCAGGAACATCTGCTGCTCAAAACAATAGAATCCACACGACATATTTCTGAAGAAATATTTTTGAGATTTCTAATAGTAGCAAAAGGAACGAGCAGGCTTGTAAAGTACACGCAATCCAATTACGATGCTGCAAGCTCAAGTATTCAAAAGAGGAATAGGCATATTTACATAATTTCTCAGAAATTGTGGCTTCGTTGGGCCTCCTCTGCCTTTATTTTTTGCATGCAAAACTGACCTTGCAGCTAGGGGTGAGCAACAATTCGGTTAAACCGAATAAACCGACCGAACCGACCGAATTAAAAAATTTGGTTCGGTTATTTCGGAAATTCGGTTATTTTTTCTATAAAAATCGATTAATTCGGTTCGGTTTCGGTTTTAAAGTTTCTTATTCGGTTAAACCGAATAAACCGAATTATTCAAATTTTAAAAAATAATTTATAAATTTTAAATAACTAAATTTATAAATCTCTAATTAATTAATAAAATTTTTATAATATTTAAAAAATTCGGTTAATTCGGTTAATTCGGTTAAAAACCGAATTAACCGATAAAATATCGGTTCGGTTTATTCGGTTTTTATTGGAAAATTCGGTCGGTTCGATTGGTTTGAAAAAAATCGGTTTATTCGGTTTTCGGTTTATTCGGTTCGGTTCGGTTCAGTTTTAACCGATTGCTCAGCCCTACTTGCAGCTTGTGCTAGTGCCAGCCCTCTGATAGAAAGAAGCTTATGCCAATAAACTCGTTATAGAAAAGCCGCAAAGACTAACCATCTGAGTCAATTGGAAGATGAAACCAACATAAGGCTGGTTAGTACATGGTTTACAAAGTTTAAGTTTAATCACATTGATAATATAGGCTGAACTTATAATCTAAACCCAATCAGTAAATGATAGCCGAGGCTATAGAAGAATATGTAAAATATAATAGAAGACTAAAATTAGTGTATATAAAAACGACCACTTATAAGGGTAAGAACAAATAGAACAGTTAGTTTCACAAATTAACCACATATTATAAAGCAATGAGTTCCAACTTGACTGAATGGAAATGCAAGAGGGGATCAAAGCTGTTTATCTTTGAGCCTAATCAATAATTCCAGAATTCTTCCACTGATCCTATTTTACACACTTCTTCAATCGTTTTTAAGCATGACAATAATGACTGCAAGATTGGATTATGTAATATATTAATCAACTAAATGACTCCAATTGTGGATTTGAGCAACTAATCCTTTTGATTTTTAGTCCTTAGGCATCTGATACTACAACTAATTTAAGAATACAACTGAGGAAATACGAAGCACACTCTCCTGTTCACATAGTTTCGATAATTAATCCATCACACGTCGTTCTCCTAACATCTGAACCCACTCCTTATCTTCTTGAAGGTTCCGATGGTGTGAATGACCTAAAAATAAATCTGGAAAAAAGATCAAGTTTCATCTCAGTTGAGCCCAAAAACTCTGCTATTATGGCATGATTTCATTTATCATGTAGTGGTTCATAGGTTATCCCGTTACCCATGAGGGATGATTTATGAGGAAAACTACTTGTAAACTCACTGGAAAGTTACAATATCAGAATCTATGAGATCTTACTCGCAGGAAAGTTACAATATCAAAAGGCGCCACCTTTTTTTGCTTATAGTGCTGATTCAGGAAAAAGGGAAGGCAAGAAAATAACTACACTACCAAAAACAGTTTAAGTTTCCAGATCGATCAATGGTGCCAAGCACTACACTACTACCAAAAACTGAAAAAGAAAAAGCGTAGTAGCTCAAAATAGGTGCTTCGATATGGGAACTTACCAAAACACTCGGGCAAACAGCAGATCGCTCAAGGCGGCTTCAAAGATCGATAGCAACTAGGGACATAAATGAGAGAGGAGGGTCCTGAAGGTCCAACGAAAGAGGTGGCGAAGGTTAATGGCAGTGAATGCAAGCAAGAAGCGAACACATGATAAAGAGAAACTTTGCAGAGAAGAAGACAAGTGAAAGCTGAGAAGAGATAAAATAAACTAAGTTACGAACAGTTCCGATCGGGCAGCGTCTTCCCGCGGCGACGAAGGCGGACGAAGGATCGCAGAGATCAGGCGGCGGCAGCGGCGTCTTCCTGCGGCAACGAAGGCGAAGGATCGGCAGCGAGGATCGGAGCGATTTTGGGAAAGGGTGGAGCGGATTCGGCAGATCGGCGTAGAGCGGCGATTTTGAGAACGGGGGTTTTGATTTGGGTGAAGGTTTTTGGCGCCGAAGGTTTTGGTGAAGGTTTTTCACGTGCGATCCGCGTGCACACGTTTGTTGTTTATGAGTGGCGCAGGGGCGCAGAGGTTTAGCGGTGCAGGGGATCCGAACTGTGGTTTCAGACGGTCGTTGATTGCATCAGGAAATTTCTTGGTGCCATCAGCGTTGGTGATAGTGAGACATCGTTGACTATGACCGCATGCATTTGTTGACTATTTTTTGATTTCCTCCCTCTCGCTTAAGTCCCTTTTCATTCATGATAAACAGAAGTATCTTTTCTCTCCTCACTTCTCTTTCTTTTCAATCCATCAATTTACCATCCTCTTCTCAGTTTCGTTTATCTTTAATCTCATCAAGTAAGCAAGTTTAACCTCTGTCTCCAGGGTAATTGAACAGCCTCTGCTATCATTGAAAAGGGCTAGTTATTGAGAAGGAAAATGATAACAAATACCTTTGTCGACTTCACCTAAGCTACACCATTGCATCTCACTTTTACCATGCTCACATAGCCACCACACTTGTGCCCACCAAAGATCACCTGATGTTCACTCGTCTCTTGTGGTCCTGATATTTTGTTGGAGTTGATGAAGGTGATGCAATCTAAATGCGGATAGAATGACGTTATAATACTGTTTAGGCAAAGTCGAGATTAAAGTACCACATAAGGTGCTCACAAAATACTACTCGTCTTCTAAAATACGACTTTATCTTATAATAGCAACACTGCAAATCACAAGACATCTAAATCGAAGAAGGTTCTCGAACTCTTTAGAATAAGTATGAAATGCTTATGCTTGTATTCTGATTGAACGAATAAAATGACTAAGAGTCTTATTTATATTTCATGAAGGGTTAGAGGAACCTTTTGGTTCAATCAGATCTAATCAATCCAATTTGAATTGAACGATCCAGATCGCATCCTTTCTTAAAGAGCATATTATCCCTGCACTTGGATTCATCTAATTTTTCCATTTTGAAATTAATGACTTAAATTGAGTCCCATTTGAAAAAGTACTTTATCCTTTCACCAAGATGCATCTCAGTCTTTCATTTTGAATTCAATGACTAAGGTTGAGTCATCTGAAAGGGCACTTATGTCATCTCATTTAGAGGAACCTAATTTGTTTATCTTAATTTGAAGAATACAGGAAGATTCACAATTTACTAGTGGCAATTGCCATGACCATTGATAGTTCGTAGTGACGAAAAGCCACAACCACAGAATGAACCATGGTCTATCCATGGTGAGTGTAGGATCAAATTTGACATTAGAGGAGGAGGGGGTGAATAATGTTATGAATTTTACGAGCTTTAAATGATGAGAAATAACTCTATGAATATTGACAGAGAAATACAACAGAATAAAGATAAACAATTAAATCTAGTATTCTATGAGTAGTAATATTTTCTAGGTTAACACAAAGCATACAACAATTATAAGGATGCACGACATAAATAAATTGATTCTTATTTCGATTAACTCCTTTCTAGAAAGATTCTAGAGGTGGAAAATTTTAAAAATATTTTAAAAATAAAACACATAATAATATAAGAATGTACGACAACAATAAAATAATAATGTTTCGTTTTAGTTGTCATTTATGGAAGATGAAGAGCGATTTTACAGTGTGTTGCCAATATAACTCCCAAAGAGTACTGAATGTGAGCACGAGTATGTTGAGAATGATTGATAATGAGTTCCTTGAAAGCTCTGCCTTGTGATTCCTTTTATAGGTCTTTTTTGGATACTGACGTATCATTTCCCCATCGACTGGACCATCCCTAATCGCCTGAAAGACGATTGATGTGGCTGTAATATTTATCCAGTAGTCAATATTATCCGTGATCTTGGTCGATTGGTCTCCCCCTGGTCGCTTGGAGCCAAGTCAATTTTCATCTTTACTTTCTCGAATTGCTAGATCTTATCCCTACTGGTCGCCTAGAAGAATCTACGGTTGCCTGGATACTACAATCGACCGGATACTAAGATCGACTACCCCTCGCTCTAGTCACCTGGTACATCTTGACTCCAACAATCAAAGGTTATCTCTAGCAATCGCCCGAGCTCCCTTCTAGTCACCTAAAATCGTTGAACCTTACTTCCCTGCACTTGATACGGATAATTAGTATGATATAAAATTTAACTTTACTCATGCATACCTTGATTAGATGCTCAACTCCTAGCTAAACAATCTAGTGTGATTTGTTAAGCCACAACTCTCAACTACCTCCACTTGGACTTGTTTGCTAAGACTTTAGCTCCCAATTGACTCTACTTGGACTTGTTCTGCCTAGTTTCCAACTAGGTCTTTTCTGCTTGGTTTCTAACCGAGGCTTAACTAACTGCCTAGTTCCCAATTAGGACTTCGCACTTGCCTAGCTTCACTAAAACTTAGCCAATTATCTAATTCCCAACCAAGACTTTGTATTTGCCTAACTTAACTAGAACTTAGCTAATTGCCTGATTTCCAACTAGAACTTTGCACTTGTCAAATAACCTGCTTCACTTGATACAGAATTATTAGTTCACAGATAAACTAACTTTACACTTAGTCATACATCAAAACTCTGGATTCACTATAATGCTCCCAGCACCAATAGTGAGCACCACACCTGTGGTTCACAAGGTGGCATCCCAGATTAAAAAAAAACTAGGGATTATAATCCACCATAGGATACCTATGGTGAGCACCACACCCATGATGTCTTGAATGTCGAAGGGAGACAACGGACAGAACACACCATGACCTTCCCGTGGCATGTTCCACAGCTATGGCATGTGTCCGTGTTGGTTTCAAAACCCTTTTTGTGATCCACGACCAATGAATCCTCTTTTCTCATACAATTTCCTCTCCTTCTTCAATCTTTCCCACAACAACCCTTTCTTCCTTCCAACCCTAATTTCTTCCTTCTTACAACTTCAGGAACCCAAAACCTTCTCATCCCTTCTCTTATTTTCCTCAAAGCTTCAAACCCTAAACTCCTTTCTCCCTTGCTCTTCAAGATTATCTTCTCTTTTTGTTTCTAGTGTGCAATGACATCAAAACGACAATGAGGGGAAGGCTGAAGCTCTTTGGAGCATCGTATGGCGGAGGAGGAATGCCAAATGATGGAGGTAATGTATCACCAACATCTTTCTCAAGGTCACTTCCCTCCGCTTGAATAAATTTCTTTTTTGTATAACTAGCTCTTTCCATATTTTGAGGATAATGCATATGCTAAGTTTAGGGGAGTTTTAATATTTCTTTAGTTAGTTTTAGTATTTCTTTAGTCATTATATCTTTTTATTTATTTTTATTTCATGCATTATTATATTTATCATGTTTCTATTTATTTATTTCTTCTGACACAACATTAGCATGTTAAAATTTAACGTATTTTTGAAAGTATGCTTATATCTTTAGTAATTTTTTCTAGTAGTAGTAGTAGAAAATGAGCATTGTTGAATCAAATAATTTTATTATTGGCCTACTTGTTAAGTATCTTCTTTCATATAAAACTTGACTTCGAGAGTTGAAGTATCCGAGAAAAGTTACTATTTATCACATTGGAATAGTATCTTAGTTTCTTTAGGAACTCCCACTAGATTTGGTTACTGAAAAAACACTCAAGTTGAGAGATTTATCAAAAAAAAACTTGAAAAAAAAATTATGTGTGAACAATGTGAAAAAAATAAAAATAAGAAGTAAATTAAGTACCCCTTTAAGACTGAGTGATTATTGGGGAAATACTTATTGCATCTTAAATTATCTTGACATCGAGTGCTTCTTTGAGATCAAGTGTGGAAAATACAAAGAATTAGAGGGGGTAAATCTTGCGTGTGGCAAATGATGAGCCTCGTGTGCTGGAACATAGTGGAATGACAAAATAACTTGGATTGGTAATATATGCTTTAGAGTCAAGTCACATTGCACTGCACTCAGTTAACTTTCAGGTTGAAAGTTAGGCCACAGTGAAATAATTCATATATCTATGCTCATTAATAAAATTACGTGATAGGATTAGATGAATTTATCAAGAATGATGAGCTACATTCATACACATTAGTTTTAACTACATGCATATTTTACTTGAGGACAAGCAAAGGTTTAAATTTGGAAGTATTTGAATATATATTTTTGGTCTTATTCAGTATATATTTAATGCATTACATGAGCATATATTCATAAACTTCTAACTTTTGTATTTATTTCATCTTTTTAGTTCGTGTTGGAGTATAACTCATATGAGGCAGTCATTGACACGGTCGTGCTAAGAAGCACGACTAGGTCATGTCAAATTTTAAGGCCTCCGTTACATGACCATGTACATAGAGAACTATTGTGCTCTTAAACACGGCCAGGCATGTTTGATTCGGAGGGTTCTGGCATGCTGTCGACACGAGTGTGCAATGAAGCACGACCAAGCCATGCTTCATTATGAAGGCGTTGATTAATTTGAGTAATATGTTGTATTCTGGTCTAAAATATCCTATATGCTATAGGAACCTTGTAACCCTTAAACATGAATTGAAGTGGAGAATTTGTGGTCGTTTTGTGGAGTAGGCACATCGTAAAACCACGTTAAAATTTAGTATTCCTTCTTCTCTTATTTTTCTCATTTTCTTTTTGATTTATTCACGATTGTTGTAATATGATCACAACAACTAGTACCAGAGCAAGGTTCAACATGTTTGGGATATCTTCTATGAAATTCGATATGTAAAGTTTGATGGAATTGAAAATTTCAGATTATGATAGAGGAGTTAAAAATCTATTGGTACAACAAGGCAAGGTGAAGGTGTTAGACAAAAAGAAACCATATGGGATGGACAAGACAGATTGGGAGGAATTACAAGTAAAGGTGATGGCAACGATTAGGTTTTTTTAACAGATGACATGATGTATCATGCTATGGACGAGGAATCACCAATGACAGTTTGGCAGAAATTAGAAAGTTGATATGTGTCTAAGTCGTTAACAAATAAGTTTTATCTTAAGTAGAAATTATTTGGGCTTAAGATGTCAGAGGGTATAGATCTAAGTCAGCATATTAATGTATTCATTTAGATTGTAAGTGATCTAAAACAAGTTGATGTGAAGATTGAAGATGAAGACAAGGCACTGATGTTGTTGAATTCTCTACCATCATCTCCTATGTATGAGAATTTGGTTACAACTCTGATGTAGGGGAAGGAAACTCTCAAATTGGAGGAAGCCACAAGTGCTTTGTTAGGTTTTCATCAATGAAAGAAAGCTAGTGATGAGATTTCTCAAGGTGAAGGACTTGTGGTGAGAGGTAACTAGGAACGTGGTAGGAGCAAGACTCAATATGGGTCGGGCAACAATAACAAAATTTGATTTAAATCGAGAAAGAAGAAGAAGATCACGTGCTATAAGTACGAAGTAAAGGGTCACATCAATCGAGATTGTCTAGAGAAAAAGAAAGTGAATGCAGAGAATAAAGATGGTTTATCAAAATCTACAAATATAGTAGAAGGATAAAATTCAAATAGCGGCGATGGTGACATGCTCTCTATTTCATCTAGTTCAGAGCATTTGACATATTCTTAGATTTTGGACTCAGCATGTTCCTATCACCTGACACCCAATAAAGATTGGTTTGACACCTATAAGTCAGTGAATTCTAGTTTTGTTTTGATGGATAACGATGCATCCTATAAACAGGAAGCACTAGCAGGTCAAACCTGTGTTTTGATTATGGAACTAGGATCAAGTTAAGTATGTGGTTTGGCTAACTGAGTTGAAATGAGATTGCAGAGAAACAGGTTAAGTCCTAGTAAGTCTAGGCAAGAAGACTTGGCTAGAGTCAACGTGCACCAGGCAAGATCCGGACTTGGGTAGTTGCGGATGAAATGGACTTGGGTCAGGAGGACCAAGTTGCAGAGAAGAATGGACTGATCAGGAGGATCAGTTGCGTTCAAGTCCTGGGGGGCAACGACAGAGCCGAGCAAAAGTCCAACAGGTCAGGAGGACTTGGTTGGCATCAGGTAAATTCTCCCGAGGGGAGTGGGTGAGAACGCGTTCCTACGAGGAACAGTAGGCGCCGGTCTAACCCAGGATCTCACCGGAGATCCGAAGTTAAGACTCGAAGCCGGTTCGGTGAACTGGCCGGTTCTTTAAATACTATGGTTTTCGAGCTAACTTATTTTGCAGGAAAGAAGGGAGCTGAAAAAGCTAATTCCGGCCGAAAAATTCAAGTTTTCGGGTCTGGAGTCGACTCAGATAGGTTCTGGAGTCGACTCCAGCTCAATCAGCACAGAACCGGAAGTCAGCGAGACAAAAGTCGCCGCCAGCGAAGCTGGAGTCGACTCAGACGGCGATCTGAGTCGACTCAGGTCAAGGTTTTATCGTCTCCGCCGCCACCGCGACTGGAGTCGACTCAGAGCCAGATCGGAGTCGACTCAGGAAGGATAAGCAGCGAAGCCGATAGACTTTTATCCGCCACGTCAGCTGGAGTCGACCCAGATGCCTATCTGAGTCGACTCAGGGCGTCTATATAAGGCAGACGCGAGCAGCCTTCGAGCATTCATTCCAACTCGCTCCAAAACGCCTTCCTCGTGACCGTTAAGCCTCCGATCTTCGACGCCGGTGCTGAGACTACTTCAAGCCACTTCAACAAACGCCGGGACGTCGAATTCAAAGTCCGGGAAGCAAAAACTTGGTAACAAAAGAACTGTACTTAAATTTCAATATCTCTTAATTGTAATCGAAGTTTTGTAACGATTTTTCGATATACTTGCTACCGCAAGGAGCAAGTATCCTAGTGGATTGCCCAAAGTAAACGGTCAAGGACCGTGGGCCTTGGAGTAGCAGCGTTACGCTGTGAACCAAGTAAAAACAAATCGTGTCATTTACTTACTGCACTTTTTCTTTAACTGATTGGCACATTTAATTTCGCTTCCGTACTCGAGTTTTACGAAAATTCTTGCCAACATAGTACCAGGGTGGGGCGAGATGATAGTACGTCAGGGAGGCTAGACAAAGTGGTCAAGAAGGGTAAGGAGTACCTGACTTGGTTCACGGAGTCGAACTGAACTGACCGAAGCTACCTCGCCACATCCTAGACTAGTTAGACCAAGGTTTTTCAATAAATCGATTAAGTCCATAATTTCTTGAATTGATTCTGTCTAGGAAGTGGTCGTTGCTCCGATAACCAAGAAGGCCCCTTGCCTCGCCACAACCTGGGAATCAATTTTTGAAATGTGTACTTAATTGGTTGAAGGCTAAACCTGAATCTAACTCAAAATTGATCAAGTATAGATACCTTTCACAATAAACAAAGATAAAATTGAAATCATCTCA
Source organism: Curcuma longa (assembly GCF_044706935.1). NCBI lineage: Eukaryota > Viridiplantae > Streptophyta > Magnoliopsida > Zingiberales > Zingiberaceae > Curcuma > Curcuma longa. Next base: position 4,166,615 of record NC_133869.1, read on the forward strand.
CATTCAACTCATAGGTTAACTGATTGACCACTTAGACTGGGTGAGATGAATAGGTAATAAACCAAAATAACCCAACAAACAAGTTTTCAAAATTAATCAAATCATAAAACTCAACATAATTCAATTATTGCAAGGATTGAGCCTCGGGGAGCCGTCCTTTGCAATCAATTTAACGTTAATAAGGATTGAGCCTCGGGGAGCCGTCCTTAAACAAATTTTCAAAATTAAACAAATTTTCAAAATTAACTTCAAAATTTAATTAAACAAATTTTCAAAATTAATTAACTTCAAAATTTAATTAAACAAATTTTCAAAATTAATTAACTTCAAAATTTAATTAAATAAATTTTCAAAATTAATTAACTTCAAAATTTAATTAAACAAATTTAATTTTCAAAATTAATTAACTTCAAAATTTAATTAAATAAATTTTCAAAATTAATTAACTTCAAAATTTAATTAAACAAATTTTCAAAATTAATTAACTTCAAAATTTAATTAAACAAATTTTCAAAATTAATTAACTTCAAAATTTAATTAAACAAATTTTCAAAATTAATTAACTTCAAAATTTAATTAAACAAATTTTTCAAAATTAATTAACTTCAAAATTTAATTAAACAAATTCACAAAGTTAATTAAAGTTAAATCTCAATTAATCAACCTTTTCAAAATAACAAATTAGACAATTCTTTAAAACCAAGATCCATAAAATCCAACTAAGTGTTTCTTAAATTTATAGGAACACAAGAAACTGGATAACTGGATGTTGGACAGCGGTTGCTCCAGACACATGACTGGAGATCAATCAAAATTCACCAAACTCAAGTTCAAAGACTTGGGAACCGTTGCATTCGGAAACAACGGAAAATTAAAGGTAATCGGATCAGGTAATATAAAATTAGACTCAAATTTTGAAATTAGAAAAGTTTTGTTGGTTGACAAATTTGAGTTCAATCTACTTAGCATAAGTCAGCTGTGTGACTCAGGTTACACAGTTAGGTTTACCAAATCTAAATGTCTACTAGAAAACATAGAAAACCCAGAAATCAAATTAACTGGGATTAGGAAAAATAACATATATAACATTGACCTACCCTCATCCTCACTCAAGTGTTTACTAATCTCATGGGGCTAAGTC
>NC_133869.1:4167855-4211376 GCF_044706935.1 Curcuma longa
TACTTGGTTTCTAACCCCCCAGGGTTAGTTCGTTCAAGGCCTCAGCACGGGAAGGTGCTCGTCCACTAATGGTCTCCTTTCTGAAACTTTTCTAGAGGCTGAGAAACCCGTCTTACAATCCAAAATATAATAATGAAATACAAAATATAAGACTAAAAAGAAAGTAAGCAAACAATCGTGTAGAGGTCAATCTGAAAGTCCTGAGCGCAGCACACCCTTCCTAGAGCTTCTCCGGTTGCACGATCTTGGCTCCGTTCGTGTTCCTTGTGGTGCATGTTGAAGACTTTATATAGACTCTTCCGAGTATCTGGATTCTTATTCGGGCGCCTAGATCTTGATCTGATCCGATCTTTTTAGTCTTTATCGAGGTCAATTTTTCTTGATTCTTACAGATATTTTCATTGGTATGAGGCCTTTTAGATAGAGCTCAAAAATAAAATCATGATGTTTTAGGCCTAAAGTGGATAATATTATACCATTGTAGAGATATGTTGATTCCATCAATTTTAACATTGATATCATAATCATGGTTTATATGAAGCCATGTGAGGAACCTCAAGAAAAATGAACGAGGTAAAATCCATGATGAAGAGGTAAGTCCTAGTAAGTCAGTTGGATCGGATACTAGACAATCTTCATAGATTAAGAAGACTAGACATCGAGGCAGGGAGAGTCTGGTGGGTCAAGAGATCGGACATCAAGTTGGCCTCAACATTAGTATGGTAGTCCTTTGTTTGACGGCAGGATTTTAGCATACAATTAAAATTTCACATTGAAAATACATAGAAAAGATCATGTGTTTATAAGATAAAAGATATCTCTATTAGTATGAAGTCTAAAAATAAAACCATGAAGGTTTAGGCCCAAAGTGGACAATATCATATCATTGTAGAGATATGTTGATTTTATTAGTCCTAACAATTGGTAGCAAAATCATGATTTATATAGAGTCATATGGGGACCTTTAGGAAAAAATGAAGGAGATAGAGGAGGCTCGGACCATGGGGATAATGGTAGAGGGGCTCTTAGTGATCCTTTATTTAAAGGGAGGATTGTTGGGATACAACTAAAATCCTACATTAGAAGTACATAAAAAGATCATGGATGTATAAGATGGAAGATATCTCTATTGGTATTAGATCTTTTGGATAGAGCCAAAAAACTATGAGGACTTAGACCTAAAGTGGATAATATCATATTATTGTGGAGATATGTTAATTCTAAGTTCTAACATTATCAACTTCATTGCATTCTTAAGTTAATTACTCATATTTATTCTGTTGTATTACTCTAGTAATTTCTATTTTAATTTTAAGTTCGTAAAATTTGTAATGCTATTCACCACTCTAGTGTCAAGTTTGATCCTATATTTTTGACGTGCATTATATGCCTTTCGATATGATATGCCTACTATAAATCATCTCTCATCGAATCATTCTGAGTTTATATTCATGTACAGATAGAAAATGACTTTTAATCTAAGAAGTTATAAAAGAAGTTGTTCATGTAGGATGATTGGTCATTCCTAAGCCAAGACCGCACTAGTGTTCGTCTAAATATTTTATAACAATCAACTTTATTTCTCCCCTTGTAATTATTGCCCATGTGCAATTTTCTCTATCACAAACTCTTTAACTATGGTTTTCCTCGAGTATTTTATTTTGTAAATGAACCACTTCTTCATAGCATACTTAGTAAGTGCATCTTTAAAATACTTTTAGGTTGGGAATGCCTACACAAGAATCAATAGTTTTTAAAGTTACTACTACTATCATTGAATGGAGCGAAGAATATGAAAGTTAAAGAAAAATATATTACATCACTATTTTAATTGAGTGTAGATTATATTATAAAACATAAAAAAATTATTACACTACTATTTTAAATAAATTTTTAAAAATTTATTATAGATTAAATTTTATATTACCTTACCAATAAAAAATTCATCACTCTTGTATGATTCTTGACTTTGTAACACAATAAGTGTTAAGTTCATTACATAGACATCTTCAGCTAATGGAAATGCATTTTCAAGGTTATTATACTCATTGAAGATCACTAGCGGATCTATTGAATAGTCCATATCGTTCGCTATAAATTCATTAATGGAGACATCCCTTTCAATTTTTCCTAGTATTCTAATGTCATAATATTCTAATTGGGTCCATGTATCTTTAATAATTTATTCCAAATTCTAGCCTATGACATCCTCAATACTAACAACTTCTTATTTCAAATTATATCTATAATTCGTACTCTCTTTAGTATTCACCACAACATTAGCAGAACTGGAGATGACATCTTATTACCATTGATATTTATGTTTGATGTACCATCATCGAGTCAGTTTTGTTTTTGTAAATCAATCGATTCTATCAATCATGAGAGTACTTCATCAAAAAAATGAATCCCTACATTGATACAACTATTACTAATAACCACTTCTATTAAATATTTAAATATTTCTATAACACACTAGTCAAGTGAAAGAAACCAATAGATCATCACATGTTCCTAAATTTATAGTTATACATTTCAAAATTTAACATTTCATAAACAAGCAACTTTAAGCTCGTAACTATATAATTTATTGATTGATTAAGAGTATTGATAATGAAACTTTAAAGACAAAAAAGACAGGCAATAAAGTCCAGATGTATAGCATTAATAATACAAGATAATTGGTATTTTATTAAATCACGTTGGCAAGGTTCCATATTAATTCATTTATACATTATATTAATTCATTTACATATTAATAGAAGAAAACCTACATGCTTTTCACGAGATTGATTAAAACGTAAAATTTCATTCACACTACGATTTCAATTATCACTGATACTATGATTGATTTTTCTATAATGACAAAAAATGATATATCATGAAGACGTCCCAAACTACAATATTGGTAAGGGCAATTTGAGATTTTATTGTCGCCTACGCAGTTTATAGATTATATGGAATGTTGGTTGGCAGAATTTGATGAGTACTTAAAATTTTATAAGCTAACGTTTCAGTTGCTTACACCCAGCGACCAACACCTCACTTGAACCTTATCCTAATATAATAACAGAGAATTGATAAAGTCATTGTTTGGAACGAGGTTTCTTCCGTTTTAATTTCATGGTCAAGAGGGAGATATGTGATTAGGAGCAGTTGTCTCTTGAAGATCGTCAGAGACAAAAACTGCATTGTTTGCTAGAGCAGAACCTGCACTGTTCACCTTGAGCTACGTTTGTTAGATTTTCTCTAATCACCTTTTTCGGGTACAATAGGTTGAAAAGTTCACAAGATATGCAATTCCACTAGAGGACAATTTTAACCTATGTTCCCTTCTCTATTTTCTCTCACAAGAAGTTGCACCGTTCGCTGAAAAATATTTGATACTGCCCCGATGTTTGTTAGCTTCTCTTCGTCTAACTTTCATACACAACAAAAGATCTTCATTTGTCAAAAATAATCTACACTGTTTGTTAGTCGTCGCCTTTGCTTCAGATGAAGGTTACTTTCTACGAGAAGATACGAATGAGTTCAGAGTAGTCTTTGCTTACGGCGCATGTGAGATTGTTGTGCCAATGAGAGCAAAGGTAAAAATGAGAAATGAATCCACACACTACTATGCGATTTAGACAATCGCAAAGTCACCTATGCAATTTGCATAAATCACATAACTACCTAGTTAATTTGAAAAATCGTCACCTATATAACGAGAGTAATATTTTTTTCGTTGTGATCAACTATAATTTTTCGATTTACCTTTTTACAGATGGTTGTGGGGCCGATTCTAGGAGTGCATGAATGATGAATTTCATCTTTTATAAAAAAATAATTATAAAAAAATAAACATATAAATCTTAAAATATATATGCGCATAAACATGTAAAAGGAAAAATATCACCGGATGACAGGCCACTGGTCAAATGCCCAAGATATTCTCCCAGATCCGGACAGCTGTTTGTCGGTACAAGCTACCCTACCACCAACACCACCGCCGGTCCGCCAACTCCACGTTACTTGCTTTGACTCCAAATCCACGAGAAAGAAGAATGGCGTGTTAGGAATGAGAGATCTCAGGAGTAGAAAACCTATGCGAGAACCTCCACCATTTCAGAAGCATTAAAAAGTAGATGCTGTCATTTGGCTGCTACTGATGGAGGACTTCAGGTCTAGGTCTTATGGTGATGCGAGGATGGAAATGGAGGTCTATGGGAGCAGGCCCCAGCCTTCAGTCTCTGGAACTCATGACCTCAGATGCTACAGCGCGTCCTATGCCTCTTCCCAGAGCCACACCCAAGTTCCCCAGGAAATGAATCGGAAGAAGGGGAACGGTGTCTCTGCCTCCTCTTCCTCCAAGGGTGGTTGGAGTCTCAGTGACCCTGAGTTGCAGCGGAGGAAGAGAGTGGCGGGATATAAGGCCTATGCTATGGAAGGGAAGATGAAGGGAAGCTTAAAAAAAAGCTTCAGGTGGCTCAAGGACAGGATTGGGTGGTGGTGATTTCTTAAGGTATTATTATACCATCCATCAGTTCCCTTTTTTAATTTTACCATGATATCAGCGGTTTAGACTTTTCTGTTCATCTTAACCATTAGAAGGATTGCATATTTTGGACTAACTCTGAATGTTGAGCGACAATGATGTTCTTAGTGTTGGGATTTCAATTTGTTGGGGTTGCATGAGATCTTGAGACTGTGCACTAGGTGTATAGCTGCAATTCTCTATCTATTGTTATTATCATTCTGAATATGGATCTCATTTCTCAATGCCATTTTCCATCAACATTTTGTGGATGCATCATTTGTAATCCTGTTTTCAGCAATCCCAGATTACTTATGGGATCCATTGAGCTCCTCTACATCAGAAACCATATTTGCATCAAATCTCAAATGCGTACGAGTCGCAAATGCAAGGTAATGTTGCGTAGAATAGATTTAATATGGTTCAACCCTTCCTCGGGACACTGCATTAGTAGAGTTTCGTGTATTGGGCTGCCTTTTTATTGTGAATGATAAAAAATTATCTCAAAGACAATTTTTCCCTCTAAAATACAATTGTATGATCTTCCTAATTACTTGTTAACTCTATTATGATTTCTTTTATGGATATCTTGCTCCTATTACAATTGAGATAGATTATTTGGCTTCCATATCTTGTATACTTGTTGGGTTGGGAAAATGCCTGCCCAATAGCTTGCCCTAGTTGTGGCCATAACTCTTTTAAAGAGTTCCTGCCCAATAGCTTGCCCTAGTTGTGTCCATAACTCTTGTAAAGAGTTTTTGCTACCTTTTTTTTCTCATTCTGATGGCTACCGAGGGTTGGACCACCTTCTTCTCCTTGGGAGGCATGCTAAAGCCTTGATGATCCCTTAGGTTGCATCAAAGACTGAGAGATCGGAATGTTTGCAGAGAGAATGATCTTCTTCTCAGGTAGAACTTTTAATGTTGGTAGGGGTGAATGTGGGTTAGGCTGGTTCAGTTTTCAAACAAAATTTGGGCAAAGTTTTTAAGATCAAGGGACATTGATCTGAAGTTGTATTTGAAACCAAGTATCTTATATTTTAAATATTATAAGTTAAAAATCCATAACTAAAGATATTGGAAGGCAAAATTAATACAATATAATTATCCATATTGAGTAAATAACTCCTATTAGTTAGTGATTGGGATGGATAATGGTTGATTTACTATTTATGTAATCAAATTTAGGTAAATTATATATCAAAACAATAAAACTTGGGTTGGATCGGATTAACTTATATTGAACTAGATATCCATATCCAACCTAACATAAAAAATGCAATATAATTTTGAACTGTGAACAAAGCGGAAACAAAAATAATTTGAATTTTCAGGATAGATCAATTTAAGTCAAGGATTGGATATGTATTGGACTGATTTTTTGCCCAACCCTAGCCTTTACCTTTATTTGGGGGGGGGGGGGGGGGGGGGCGGGGGTGGAATTGAAGTTTTACTTATGTTATTCATTGAAGTGAAAGAGAAGCTTAGGGAGGATTGGAATCACCATTGTGCATAGTATTAGGAGTGGTTTATCTATATTTCTCTATACTTTTACATTTATTCATCGACTTGAATTTTCTTCACAGCACATACTTAGGCTGCATTTTGTTATATTGCTCTTCTCTGTTTTATTGGTTGTATGCATTTGCCATTTGTTCTCACTATGCACAGAACATTTGTTATATTGTTTCTATGATTGAGAAGAGGATGCCATGTGGTTTAGTGAGGAGTTGATTATGTCTTTTAGGCACATTGGTTTTGATCTAAAAAATTGTATTTGGGATGACACAAATAAGCATTTGCCTTATTGGGATTTATCCTACTAGCATTCTTTTCATAGTCATGTTACCAACGAGTGGTGCTAGTGTAGCTCAACTGCAATGAATACTATTAAAGCATAACTTGTCAAATTGTGGTGCATTTAAGGCTCCATAGTGGGTGGAGTAGTTGACAAATGAGACACAAATCTATTCTGTGTTGCACAGAGATTACAAACATCAGTATTCTCTATTGTGAGATCTAATGAGAGATTTGATTCTCTATAACAGTTGAAGACGCCAAATTTATTAACATATAAGAGTTTGGGGAGCTATGTTTGGTAAAGAGAAAAGTTATCAAATATTATGATGTAGATAATGTTGTCATGATGGCGGCTATTGAGAATACAATGTAAGAAGTCATGAAGAGATTGAAGGAGTGTTACATAGAGATATGCCATTAAACATCTTGGAGAGAGGTTGTATAAGTTATACATGCCAAATGATGAAGATTTGATGGAGCATTCCTTGTAGATGAGTTGGCGAATGATTGTGAGTAGATTAGGGATGTTGACTAACCTAAATATTGATTTGCTTTTTTTGTTTAATTTATTTGATGCCCTTGTGGAAACTCTTAATTGGTCAAGGCAAGCCTATAGGAGGTAATAAATGAAATTATTGAATGTGTTGCTAGAAAGAATAGATGTTGTCATTTTATATTTGGGTGGAAGTACACAATTTAGATCCAAATCTATATTACTAGAGGGTATAAATGAAACATGTATGATCATTATAGATGGAACAATGTTGAAAAAAGGAAGAAACTTACAAAGTAGGTTGACAATCAACGCATCAAAGGCATTTTTGTTTTTGTCATTTCAGAGGAAATAGTGCACCTTTTACATTTTTTTTAAAATTTTGTTTATGAGATGAATCTTGCATCAAAAGGTAATGGTTTGAGAAGTTTGATGTAGGTGTGACTTTAGAACATGAGTTTGTGAGATAGCTCAGATGTGGAGGTTTATGGTGTAATGCCCTAGTTTAGTTTTATATGATGAATTGCAGATTAATAAAGGAGTCCATAAATTTCAATGCGTCATTATAATTGGGTTCAATGGGATTTAATCTTAGGTATAGTAATATATTTTGCAAGAATGTCTATATAATTGTGGAATCACTATTGGATCTCACATGCTTATTAGGGATTGTTCCTATCTGAGATTGTTGTTTGGTGAGTCAGCAAGATAGAACAGCGGAAGTTGCAATGTTGAAGGTCTTGGAAAGATGGAAGACATCAAAGATACCTGCAATACTCCGATGAGAATTAAGATGAGTGCTGAGGGAGTTCGGCGTGACCACTCCAACGCTCAAGTTAGGATAGGGGCTTAGGAAAAGTGAAAACAGCAGAATAATGGAGGAAGAAGAAGAAAAATAGAATCATTCTCTTCTTACATGCTTTCTTTAGGGTTTATATATTCGCCTAAAAGAGCATCTCCACATTCGTAATCCTAGAAGATCAGATCCGATAGCTGTTACCTGCTCCTCCATTCATTGCATGCCACGTGTATGTAGGAGAACATCTAGGAGACTAAGTTTGACATCCATATGATTGTTCCTACGCTCGCTCGTAGTGTTATGTTCAGGAATATTCGCAGTAACCGTCCATAGACCTTTGTAGGATGACTAGGTTTTGGAGGAATCATGGAGTCTGCATCTTTTGGAGTCAGGATGGCCGAGTAGGGGAATTAAGAAGGCTGTGTCCTCTGGAGTTGAGGTGGCCGAGCCGATGAAGGAGTCGATGAGATTGTGTCCTCTAGAGTCAGGGTAACTAAGCCAATGAAGGAGTTAAGGTGGTTGTGTCCTCTGGAGTCGAGGTGACTAAGTCGATAAAGGAGTTGAGGAGGCTGTGTCCTCTGAAATCGAGGTGACCGAGACGATAAAGGAGTCGAGTAGGTTGTGTCCTCTAGAGTCGGAGTGATCGAGTCGATGAACGAGACGAGGAGGTTATTTTGACCTCCATGTAAACTTGACTTTGACCTCCACCTGAGCTTGACTCTTGACTTGACCTCGCCAAGTATGAGACTCTCTTTCCGCCAGTCTAGTCGAAGGAGGCACGAGTCTAGCTAATTGAACTGGGAAAACTGTAGCCTGACCACCGACTCAGACTTAGGGCTAAGGTGGCATCTAACGGTTGTCTTCTCAGTGAGTGCCTTGGGAATGTGTGAGATATGTAACATTTAATGCAAACGATACGCGTGATGGTATATCATTCCTAATATCATTGCGTCATATTTGATTATTAATGTTGCTCTGTCTGAGTTAGCCATGTGTTAGGGTTATGGAGGGCGCATAGTCCAAGGCAATTATAGAGATTCTATTAATTCGATCGCCAAATCGGATAGTTTAGAGTGATATCCCGTCCTTCTGTCTTCCCAATCGGATTGATGACGTTCGTTGACGCAGAATGTATTAGAGCTTATGGCTAAGGATGTCACCGCATTTCCTAAATCCTTCATCCATAAGTATTCTTCGGCTATTTCCTCTGCGACCTCACACGCGCCCTCTGTCCGTAAATCCTTTGTTCCCCTCGTTTGTTTCCTGTCGTATTCCTCTCCTTTGTTTCTGTCTTCTTCTATCACTCATGGCTACCATGAGTTTTTCTTGTAGGGATGTATATAGTAAAAGTCTTGCTTTTTGTATCTTGATAAGATTTCGTTTCTGGAAAATTTTTGTCCGGCAAGAATTCAACGGAGCGAAATTTCAAGATTCCCATCACTTCTACTCCTTGGTATGAATTCATGGAGTCTGACTTCAATGGAGGGGATCTAGACCAAATAAGGTTACATTACGAGATCTCGACTGACCATAGAATAGTGATACCCAATGCGTTCGACCGACCACACCATCCTCCTAGAGGGTTTCTAACTTTCTTTCGGGGGGAGATGTTAGGTGGTCTTAGGTTTCCAATTCCTTATTTTTTCATCGAGATTTCTGAGTATTTTCAACAACTAGCTCCTAACACTTATCGAATCCTTTGTAGAGTAGTCATAATTTTTAGGTTGTATCAATTTCCCTTTAATCCACGTGTTTCTCACTATTTTTTTAATCTGTAAAAGATGGAAGACAGGGCCTTCTATTTCATCGCCCGAGCCTCTTTTAGCCTTTTAGATAAAATCCCGAGCTTCACATAAAGGGTAGAAAGCCCATTATTTCTTCCTTCATTCTCGTAGGTCATACTCTTGCCCTATCGAATAATGCACCGAGCTATTGAAACCACCGGGCTTAGGCCAGTATAAGTCAGAGCTTGTCTTTCTGACTTGCCTTCAAGACTGTCGAATTTGCAGTTTGATGCATAAAGTTTGCTTGAAGAGGGCTTGCTTTTTCGTTTAGGCCTGAGTCTAGTGGGTGCCGAGCTTGGCACTACATTCGGTAAGCCATTTTTTATCTTAATTGTATATGAGGACTAACTGAAGAATGTGCTTTCGTCGTGTAGCCGAGATCATGTTAAAAGCCTCAATAAGCGCGTGAAGCTGTTTGTGGCCGAATTAGAAGAGTGTTGCTCGCAGATTGCTGGTCAGCCGAATGAGCAACACGACGTGCAACTGAGCAGTCAGTTGGGCGAAGTAGCAACACTTGCTGAGGCAGTATTAGTGCAACCTCAGCTGGTGGCAGTGCTTTACTCATCAGAGGAGTCAGAGGGGCCTATAAGGATAAGGAAGAAAAGACCCCGACTCCAAGAGTCGCTAGTCGAGACTAGTGGGTGGGCGGTTGACCCCGTGGTCCTTCCCTCGATAGAGGCGGGGGATTCCCAAGTTGAATTGAGTGCTTGCTCCATTTCTCCCGCCGTCTGTCTAGAGTCATCGACTCGACAGGTAACAACGAGCGAGAGTGAACCGCCTCCTCCCGTGGATGCACCTTTCGATCAAGAGGTTAGTACCGAAGAGGTACTCACTTTGATTAGTGACCTGGCGATAATATGACACAACTCTTGCGAGGAGGCGAGCCAGTGATTGTTTGGTGGACTGGCCCACGCGATGTTAACAGACCTGACCGAGGTAAGAACACGCCAAATTAATGGTAAGAAGCCTCGTGAGCTTTCACTCTTGGGGAGTCAAAAGCGATGAAGGCGGAGATAAAATGATTCTAAGTTTTGCTCCAGACCCAAGTAGAGCAATTGCATTTACAGCAGTAGGAATTGGAGGTTGCCCAAGCTGGGATGACCTCTTTGAAAGGTCAATATGAGACTCAGGTGAAGGAGCTGGAGTCATAAGTTTCTCTGGAGGAGGGGGAGAAGAAGAGAAGGAGGCAGCAGACCTGTTGGTGAGGGTGGAGGCCGACTTGGATGCTCGGGAGAGAGAGCTATAGTAGGAGAAGTTTTTGTTGGAAAGAGAAATGTTTGAATCTTGATTTGGGAGAGTGGAGCTAGAAAGGTTGGAGAGCGACCTAGAGGCTCAGAAAGGTGAGTTAGCGACTAAGGAAGTGGAGCTGAGGAGAAAGGCGTCGAACTCGAGGCATATAAGGTCGGAGAGAAAGAACGATGGGTGGTCGAGAAGCGAAAGATATACGATTTACTCGGCGACCGCATATACAAGATGATCCGATACGAAATTGAGGGAGTTGTTAAACAGGGCTGAGAGGTTGGGTATCTTCGGAATGACCTCCCTAAACACTTTTCGAGCTTGGAGAAAATTTTGAATAAAATCCTGCCGGAGGACTTGGAAGATACAGAATAGCATTATTCCTCTATTTCCATTTTTAAGCAAGTAACACTGTAACATCCAATTTCTTTAATGGAACATAAACTTTTTTGCTTCTTTGGGTAATCTTGTGAAAAATATTTATCGAGCAGAGAGGATCACGAAATTAGATATACACTCAATTATTGTATGCTCAAGAGTGAAAACAACTTGACCGTGTGGAGTGAGAACTCGAGTGTGAAGACTTGAGTGTGGTAGGCTTGAGTGTGAGTACTTGAGTATCGGAGGCTCGAGTATGAGGACTCAAGTGGAAGGATTCAAGGGTTGTAAGATCTCGTAGGACTTGAGTGTTGTAGGCTCAAGTGAGAGGACTCTAGTGGGAGGATTCGAATGTTGTAAGATCGAGTGACAGGGCTCGAGTGTTGTAGGTTCAAGTGGGAGGACTTGAGTGTTGTAAACTCAATTGGGAGGACTCGAGTGTTGTAAGCTCAAGTGGGAGGACTCAAGTGGTTGTAATATGTGTTGGATGCTTCCCATGATAGATGTAATAAAATGTATTTAAACTTGGACAAACTAAAAACTTATCTCTTCCTTTATCAGACACTCGATTGAAGCACACATTAAGTGGAGGGAGTAGTGGGATCGTGCAGAGGATGGTATGGTTCCGAAGTGTCTGGCTACGTGGAAGCACACGTATGAGTCTTCTACATGGGAGCACGCGTATAAATCTTCTGCATGGGAGCACACGTATGTCTTTGATTTCGTGGGAACACGATAAGTTTGGGGTAAATGATATATTGATGTTGTAAAGATCAAAACATGTATAGTAGGTAAGTAGTTTGCGAAATAAAGGTTAATACAAGGGATTTTAGATGGATGGGGTCGTAGGTGTATAGCTTGCGAGGGTCGATTGGGCCCTTTGCCTTTAGAGTCCTCTAGATAATATGCTCCAGATTTCAACTTCTGAGTGACTCGATAAGGTTCATCCCATTGAGGCTCTAGTTTTCCTAGATCACCTATAAACTTGACTTTCCTCCATATGACATCGTTGACTTGGAAGTAATGAGGAATGACTCTCTTGTTATAATTCTGGCACATCCCTTGTCGATAAGCGGCTAGTCGCAGGGTTGTCTTCTCTCGGATCTTAGTGACCAAGTCAAACTAGAGGGCTCGCTTAGTAGAGTTGTCAAAGTTATAGGCTTGGACTCGAGTAGACTCCACACCAATTTTAATTTGAATAAGCGTCTCTTTTCCATAAACCAAATGGAACAGAGTCATTTTCATACTTTCCCGGGGGTAGTCCGGTACGCCCATAAGACATTGGGCAACTCTTCCACGCAGTCGCCATCAACGTGGACAAGTTTGATTTTGAGTCCGCGGAGGATTTTTGATTGGTTATCTCAGCCTATCCATTACTTTACAGATAGGAAACTGAGGTGGAGATTTGTTGGATACCGAAACCCTCATGTCATTCCTTAAGCTTGTGTCTTTGGAATTGACGATCGTTGTTCGATACTAATCATCGAGGAAGACCGTATCTGCAGTGATATTCTTCCATAAGAATTTGAGGACATCTTCCGTTATTTGAGTGAGGGACTTGGTCGCCACTCACCTAGAGAAGTAATCGACTACCACCAATAGGATGCCTTCAATAATTCTATAGGGTTTCGGGATAGATTCTGATGCTTTTGGCAGTTGATGCAGGTGCGAACTAATTGAGCCAAATCTTTTTGTAGAGTTGGCTAGAAATGTAGGATCGAGTTAGAGCGATAGAGGAGGTGAATAACGCTTCATCGTTTTTTCACTTGTTCAGAAAATCTTCCATAAATCAGAGTACAAAAATAATAAGTGCAGTGGAAATAAGAGAAAGGTACACTTTTATTTATTTGGTTTATAGCCACAGGTTGCTACTCCAAGGTCCACAATTCTTGATCGTTTTCGACGGGCAATCTACTATAAAACTTCTCTCATATGAGGAGTTTTTGCTTTACAAAAATAGGTTAGGAACGGTAAACCTTTACCGTCCTAAGAGATTAAATACAAAAGCGAAAATGGAAAGATTACCGACTATAGAAATCGAGTTGTAGCACAGAAGTCGGTGCAACTCCTTAGCATTATGACGGCGTACTGGATTGACTGTTTACGCGCAGGAAGTCGTCGTAGTAGCGTATGAATTGTGTCTTAGGGTTTCCCCTCTCAGCTACTTATAAAGGCCGATTTGGGCACCTTACATTATCCCGTTGATCTGCTTCCGATGCTGACTCGGCATCATATCCCTTTCGGGCACTTGAATGCTGACATGGAGGTTGTCAGATCAACTTTGACTCCGTAATGCCTTATCCCGATCCGGGTGCCTGGAGCTTTTTCGGACGCCTAGAGGCTGATGTGTGCCAATCACTAGGACTCTACTATCTCATCCGCTTCGCTTGTCTGATCGGCTGATGTCTAGGCGCTTGGATCCCTTTCGGGCGCCTGAACCGTCCGATCGCCTGGATTTTGATAAGAGTGCCCATCCCTTCTTTCCTACATCACAAGTTAGTCCAGAACAAAAATATAAGTAGGAATTGACAGTTTTGACAAACTGTTTGATCTTGACTTTAGATTTTCAGTGAAACTCTAGGTCAGACCGACGTCTACTATTTTTCTTCCCGAGAACGTGTCTTCAGTCACTCCACTCAGGAGAATTTATCTTTTGCTAACTTGATCCTCCAAACTGTTGGACTTTGCTCAGCCTTGATTCTCGGCCCCCAAAACTTTCACTGTTAGACGTCCAATCCTCCAAATCCATCTAAACTTTCCCGCCTAGTGCTCTGATCTGTCAAGTTTTTTTGTCCAGTTCTCCTGACCAAGACTTCCTTACCCAGTCATCCAATTTAGGTCTTCCTTGCTCAGTCCTCTTGACCAGGACTTCTTTGCCTAATCCTCCAAACTAAGTCTTCCTTTGCCTAGTCCTCCAGACCAGGACTTCATTTGCCTAGCTGCAAATTGAGCTTCCTTGTGCTACCTGCACATGTAGTTCAGCTCATTAGTCCACTTTATAGACTTAACTCGAACATCTTGACATTATCAAAATCCAGGTTCGATCATCTGATACTCTCTACACCATCAATTTTGCTCTTTTTGATTATGACAACCTAACTTCCAAGTTAAGTATAAATTACTTTAACAAAACAAGTTCACAATAAATTTCCAAGTTAAAAACACTTACTCCTCTTAACTCAAGATTCTCCCCCTGAAATTAAGGTATACTTAGAGAAAATTTTTAAAATAGAAATTTTCTCTCTCTCCCTGAACTTGACTTGATTATCTTTTACTTTGCTAATTAGTCTACGAATCATCTAAGTCATACTTAAGATTTTGAAAATATTTTTAAAAATATTTAAAGGCTTTAAAAACTTGTACTTTAACTTGAATTTTCTCTCCCCATTTGACATAATTAAAAAATACTTTAAAAAAAGTTGAGGGGTTTTTTGAAAATTTCTCAAGGATTTTTGAAAAAGATTTGACAAATAATAAATTCAATTACAATCAAGCTAGAAGATGGATTTAAGTCTAAGTATGTCATTTATATAAAATATATAAAAATACTTAGACAAAAAAAAATCTTTAGTCACATGTCTAACTTATTGGTATTACAAATAAGTATAAAATGATTGTTGTTTGTTTGCCTTGTTGACAAACATTATAAATTATATTTTCTAGGTTGATTAACTTAGGTAGACCCTTAATTAAGTCATTTTGACTCATCTTTGAGATGAGTCTTATATGAGTGTGACCCAGTCTCCTATGCCATAACTTAATACTTTGTGAATAATGAAGTTAGAAATTAATTCGATACTAACTGTTCCAATTACCTTACGTTTTTCGTTGTTTCCGAATGCAACGGATCCTAGGTTCTTGAACTTTAGCTTTGTGAATTTTAATCTGTCTCCAGTCATGTGCCTGGAGCATCTACTATCTAACATCCATTAGTCTAAATCTTTGTGTTCTTACACATAAGATATTTGGTTTAGATCCAATGTGGAGTTAAAAAGTAGATTGATCTTAATTAATTTTCATATCACCCATTTCTAGATTATCAAATAATTAATCCTATGGATTATGTGTGATGGTTTTTCAATTTTATCTTAGTTAACTGAAATATGTGATTATATAAGATTTGATTAACCTTGAGTTAGATTCTAGTTTAACTGTTTACTAATTAAGTATACATTTCAAAATTTAGCTTTCAGGTAGTGGCGAAGCACAAGGGCTTTCTTGGGTATCGGAACAACGACTACTTTGTAAGATAAAGCTAATTCAAGAAATTATATACTTAGTTAATTTAAGAAAAAAAATTTGGTCTAACTAGTTTAGAATTTAGTGAGGTAGCTTCGGTTAGTTCCACTCAGTTAAGTAAACCAAATAGGGTATTCTTTACCCCACTTGACTACCTAAACTGAGTTTCCCCAGCGTACTATCATCTTGCCTACCTTGTTACTAGGTTGGGCAAGTATTAATCAAGCCTATGCCTTTAACTAATCTAGGTTCAAAATAAAAATAAAAACCCAAAAAAAAATCAAACAGGTTCTATCTAACTAGAATGGTTTTGGATCCTTTTGGATCATGACCCCTGTTGGGTCTGATCAGATAGTGTATTTGATCTTTGGGGACCCAGTATTGGTTCAGTCTAACTTGATTAATCAGGCTGGATTTAGGAATCCATGCTTGAACTTGGGATTTTTTGGTTTGATTTACTAGAGATAAATAAGATATATGTTTGGCTTTATGTCCAAATTCAGATCGGTTGTACACAACTCTTTGAGTTTCAAGCGTTATATTAAGATACTTATAGTCTGAAGTA
Organism: Curcuma longa; assembly: GCF_044706935.1. Classification (NCBI taxonomy): domain Eukaryota; kingdom Viridiplantae; phylum Streptophyta; class Magnoliopsida; order Zingiberales; family Zingiberaceae; genus Curcuma; species Curcuma longa. The sequence continues at coordinate 4,183,668 of NC_133869.1, forward strand.
AACTTTTTCAACAACCTTTTCAGATCATCAACCTAAATTTTCAGTCTGGAATTTTTTTTTCTCAAGTTGGACTTGAGTTGAAATTCCAACCTAAATCTTTTCAGTTAACAAATTGAGGTTAATTTTCTCCTTGAAGAGTGTTACCTCCTTTTGGAGAGAGTTAACCTCGACATTGGACTTTGTCAGTTTCTTAGATAAGCAATATATAATTGAATATAGTTTGTCTGATAAAATATTGCTTACATTGCTGTTTGGACATTCTGAATCGGATACGGATCCGTGGCTTGATTCCGACTCGACTTTTGATTTTGTGTCTAGTTCAGTGTCGGTCTTGGTCTCAACTATCTTCTTTCTTGCTGATAGAGTTAGGAAGCTTTTATTTGCTTTCTCATCTGAGTCTTCTGAGGAGGACTCGTCCTAGGAGGCCTTTAGCGCCTTCTTCTTTATTTTGCGCTTTCTTTTGATTAGGGCACTTAACTTTGAAGTGCCTCTTTTCGTTGCAGCCATAATAGATGACTTCAACCTTGTTTGTTGGGGTCTTGTTTGATTCAACTTTCTGGATCACCTTCTTCATTTCAGATTTTCGGATTCCACGTCTCTTCTTGAACATCTTCCAAACTGGGTTGACTAGTTCGGTAGCAATCTCGTCGTTGCTTTCGGAACCCAATGAGTCTTCAGATTCGTCCTTAGTTTGACGTCTTGTCTTTCGGTCCTTAGTTTGTCTTGCAAAAAGTGCAATCACTTTTTCGACTAGATTGACGTTAGCCTGTTTATGCAGTTCAAACTCGGAAAAAGTTCATCCAATTTAATCTTAGAAAGGTCCCTGGAGACCTTATATGTATCAACCATTGATGCCCATAAGGTGTTCCTAGGAAACGTTTTTAAAGCATACTTAATTACATCTTGATTCTCTACGGGTTGTTCTATGGCGTGGAGTCCATTGAGTAAGTCTTGAATCCGTGCGTGTAGTCCACTCACGGATTCACCTTCCAACATTTTGATATTGTAGAGTTTGTTCAACAAAAGGTCGCGCTTGCTTATTTTCGTATTTGAGGTTCCCTCATGCAGCTTAATAAGTTTGTCCCATAAGTCTTTAGCATTTATAAAGGGACTAACTTGATTGAGCTCTTCTTTTGTAAGGCCCCATTGGAGTGTTTGGGTTGTTTTAGCGTTAGCCTTGATCTTGGCAGTGCTGTAGCCTTCTTAATGAGTCATTTAACTTACACAAAAATTGATAACAAATATGTACCAAAATTTGGTTTTGGATTAGCAATGCAGAAAAAATAAAAATGAAAAAATAGAGCGAAAAAATTAAATTAGCTCAATTAGTGGTTGCACTAAATTCGAGCACCCCTCACTTTGATACCAATTATAGGATCGAGTTAAAGCGCTAGAGGGGTGAATAGTACTTTATCACTTTTTCACTCATTCAAAAAATCTTGCGTAAATCAGAATACGAAAATAATAAGTGCAGTGGAAATAAGAGAAAGGTTCACTTTTATTTACTTAGTTTACAGCCACAGACTGCTATTTTAAGGCCCACGATCTTTGATAGTTTTCGACGAGCAATCCATTATAAAACTTCCCTCTTATGAGAAAGAATTTTCGCTTTACAAAAACAGGTTAGGAACGGTAAACCTTTACCGTCCTAAGAGGTTAAGTACAAAAGCGAAAATGGAAAGATTACCGACTACAGAAATAGAGTTGTAGTGCAGAAGTCGGTGCAACTCCTCGGTGTTGGGTCCCTAAGGATGTCCACATCTCCACAATGGTATGATATTGTCCACTTTGGGCCTAAGCCCTCATGTCTTTGTTCTTAGATTCTTCCCAAAAGGCCTCATCCCAATGGAGATGTTTTTCATCCTTTTAAACCCATGGTCTTTTCCATGTGTTTTAGATGTGGGACTATGTTTGTACCCTTGCAATCCAACAATCCCCTTCTCAAACAAAGGACCACAGACCCCTTTCAAACGGAGGCTTTCCGTTTGATGTCTGAATCCTTAACCCACCAGGACTTCCTGCCCCTCGGTCCATTCGACCTATCAGGACTTCTTGCCTAGTTGCAACTAGGACTTTCTGCCCCTCGGTCCATCCGACCTATCAGAACTTCTTGCCTAGTTGCAACTAGGACTTCCTGCCCCTCGGTCCACCCGATCTACTAGGACTTCCTGCCTAGCCGCAACTAGGACTTCTTGCCCCTCAGTCCACCCGACCTACTAAGACTTCCTGCTTAGCCGCAACTAGGACTTTCTGCCTGGTGTCTGGTCCTCTTGATCAAACACAGGAGCATCCACTTCCTTTGTTTAAGGTTCAACCCACATGGTTAGATCTAGATCATGACTCTTCCGGTGGTTAGTTTTGTGAAGAGCGGCCTAGCTCTGATACCACTTGTTGGGTCCCTAAGGATGTCCGCATCTCCACAATGGTATGATATTGTCTACTTTGGGCTTAAGCCCTCATGACTTTATTCTTGGGCTCTTCCCAAAAGGCTTTATCCCAATGGAGATACTTTTCATCCTTTTAAATTCATGATCTTTTCCATGTGTTTTAGATGTGGGACTATGTTTGCACCCTTGCAACCCAACACTCGGTATTACGACGGCGTACTGGATTGGCTGTTCGCGTAGGAAGTCGTCGTAGTAGCGTATGAATTGTCTTAGGGTTTCCTCTCGCAGCTGCTTATAAAGGTTGATTCAGGTGCCTGGAAGTCCTTTCGGGCGCTCCACGTCCCGTCGATTTGCTTTCAACACTGACTCGACATCTTTCAGATGCTTGTATCCTTTTCGGATGCTTGGATGCTAACGTGAGGTTGTCAGATCAACTTTGACTCCGCAATGTCTTATCCCGATCCGGGCACTTAGAATCTTTCAGGGCGCTTGGAGGCTGAGGTGCCCCAACCATTGGGATTCTGCCACCTCATCCGCCTCGTTGGCCCGATTGGTTGATGTGCGGGCGCCTGAATCCCTTTCGAGCTCTTGGACTGTCCGATCGTCTGGATCCAAATAAGGGTGCTTGGTACTCAAAATTTCAGTTATTCCTTTTCTGCATTACAAGTTAGTCCAGAACAAAAATATAAGCAGGAATTGACAGTTTTGACAAACTGTCTGGTCTTGACTTTAAGTTTTCAGTGAAATCCTAGGTCAGATCGATGCCTACTGTTTCCCTTCCCAGGAATACGTTCTCACCCATTCCACTCGTGAGAGTTTACCTTTTGCTAATCCGGTCCTCCAGACCTGTTGGACTTTTGCTCAGCCTTGATCTTCGGCCCCCAGAACTTTAACTGCTAAACGTTCGGTCCTCCAAACTCGCCTACACTTTTCTGCTTGGTGCTCTGATCTGCCAAGTCTTCCTGCCCAGTCCTCCTGACCAAGATTTCCATGTTCAATCTTCCAAACTAGATCTTCAATGTCCAGTCTTCTTGATTAGGGCTTCTTTGCTCGGTCTTCTAAACCAGGTCTTCCTTTGTCTAGTTCTCCTGACCAGGACTTCCCTGTGCTACTTGCATATTTAGTTCAACTCATTTAGTCCACTTTATAGACTTCACTCGAATCCTTTGGCATTATCAAAACTCAAGTTCGATCATCTGGTGCTCCCTACACCAATAAAAAATAGCTTGCTAGTAATACTTTTATTGCCTAGAGTTCGACCTTCTACATGATTTCTACAGCTACTTTAATGTATCTCTCTTAAGACATAATCAAAATAAACATCTGAGTAGAGGTCGAGAGAAAACCTTCTTGTACAAACAATCTCTAACCATTGTGAATCGAGCTATTCGCCTTTTGAGGAGTTAAGCTTGTTCTGAATTGTCGGGTTGAACACCTTCTGTCAAATAGGAGATAAATGGAGAGCATCAATCAGTTGGCTCGTCTTGCACTAGTTTTTAATCTATTTGAGAAATTAACTGCACTCAAGCAATTGGGTCGTTTAACGACCATGTGGCCAAGGCACTTGCCATTTTAGCTTGCTCATCTGCTTTTTGATTTTCGACTCATGGTATCTTCTAGAAGATGATTTCTTGAAATCCGACCTTTAATTTTCATTAGCTTTGTCGTAATTTACGAGTCAGTTATTCTTGGTTTCAAACTTCACCTTAAGCTGTTGAATGGCTAGCTGAGAGTCAGAATAAATGTTAATTTTAGAACCGCCGACTTGCTTGGCGACTCGCAGTTCTGCCAATAGTGCTTTGTATTCTGCTTTGTTGTTGGATGTTCGAAAATATAATTGTATGATGAGTTGTAAGATTTCTTTTTGGGGTGAGATTAAGAGTATCTCGACACCACTTCCTTATTTTGTGGAGGAGTCATCTATAAAGATTTTCCATGTGTCGTGTGCTTCTTAGCTAGGAGTTTCGATCAAGAAATCGAATAATGTTTGCGTCTTAATGGCTGTCCGGGATTGGTATTGGATATCATACTCACTGAGCTTTGTCGTCCATTTGATAAATCGCTTCGAGGTCTCGGACTTATTCAACGCCCAACCTAGAGCGGTGTTGTAAGCACAGTGATAGGATATGACAAGAAATAAGAGCGCAATTTGTGAGCAGTGGTGATTAAAGTTAGAGCCAATTACTCCAAAGTGAGATATCTAATTTCCATGACTTTCAAAAGATGACTAGTAAGGTAAATGAGGTGTTGAATACTGCCCTCTTATCGAAGCAAAACAACACTGACAACTCCTTGGGTAGCGGCTAAGTAGAGTTACAAAGTTTCTCCTATGAGGGGCCTAGATAAAAGAGACAGTTGCATCAAATAGGATTTAAGTTTCGCAAAAGCTGGCTTGCATTTCTCATTCTACTTAAACCGTATTGACTTTCGGAGGATTTTGAAGAAGGATTGACTCTTATTGGTTGATCGAGAGATGAACTGGTAGAGTGCTGTGATCCGACCCATCAATCTCCGTGTCTCCTTATGATTCTCGAGAAAAGACATGTCGAATAATGCTTGCACCTTCTCAGGATTAGCTTCAAGTCCCCGCTAAGTCACAATATACCCAAGGAAATACCCACTTTTGACTCCGAACAGATATTTATTTGGATTCAATTTAAGACCGTACTGGTGTAGAGTACTACAAGTCTCATCAATGTCATCGATTAAGTTCTTGGCTTGGATACTCTTGATCAAGATGTCATCCACATAGATCTTCATGTTTTTGTCTGATTGTTGCCTGAACACTCGGTCCATTAGTTGTCGATAAGTGACCCCTACATCTTTAGTCCGAAGAGCATAACAGTATAATAAATTTTTTTTTCAAAGGTGATGAAGCTGACTTTTTCTTAATTTTCCACTACTGAGGGAATATGATAATAGCATCTAGCATGCAGATAAGTTCACATCCCGAAGTCGAATTCACTAGTTGATCGATGCGGGGTAGGGGATAACATTTTTTGGGCAGACTTTGTTGAGGTCCTTGAAGTCTACACAAACTCTCCATTTGCCTCCGGGCTTCTAGACGACCCTTACGTTTGCCAGCTAGGCTGAGAATTGGACTTCTTGAAGGTGGTCAACTGCTAGCATTTTGGCTATTCGGCTCTAATGATCTTGCCTTTTTCGGATTCGAAATGTCATTTTCTTTGCTGAACAAGCTTGGCTTTCGGGCAAATATTGAGTCAGTACTCCATGATAGCGGGTGGGATTTTCGTGACATCTTTAGTTTACCAGGCAAAGATATCTTTAGAGGTGTCAAAAATGGATCCGATCTGTTTACCCGACTCGACCCAACTCGAAAAAAAAATTAAATTAGGGTTGAGGATTTTTTAGTTCTGGTTAGGTTCGAGTTGGGAGTTTTAAATTGGATTAAATTCGTGCCGGATTTGGGTTGACCCAGATTTAAGGTTTTTGGGATTTTTTTGGAGGTTAAATCTAATATTATTTTGAAAATTAAGATGCTTTATGTAATATTAGTATGAAAATGATAAAATATTGAGATAAAAATGATGAATTATCGAAAAATAGCAAAAAAAATTTGGGTTATATGGGTTCAAGTTCGAGTTTAGGATTTCCAATTGAATTCGAGTTTGGGTCGGGTTTAAGTTGTGATTTTTTAATAATATTTTATTTCAACTCGACCCGAACCTACTCAATCCACTCGAATTGACATCCCTAGATATCTTGATTGCGAGAAAGATAGGTGATTACCTTTTGCTTTTGTTCGGGGGCAACATCAGTCGCAATCCATGTCATCTGATTCGATTGTTCTGGCACTATCGACACATCTTCGTGTCCTTCAGTTGGTTGGGTTGGAGGGGCATCATGGACGAGATATACCCTCTCTATATGAACACTATGACTCTTCCGGGAATCGATCCGTACCACTTCCACATAGCACTTTCTGGAAATCATTTGATCGCCCTTGACGTTATCCACTTGGTTGCACACCAGACACTTCATCTTTTGGTGATAAGTGGAGACTATTGCTCGAAAAGAGTTTAATGTAGGTCGCTTGAGGATAACATTATAGCTAGATGGCATGTCGACCACAGTAAAAGATCACGATACGGATCTGCCATAAGGATTCTTCTCCCTAGGATATTGGAAGGCTAATTTGTCCTAGTGGTTCCACTTCTGAATCCAAATAGCGCTGTAGAGATAGGTCATAGCTCAGGTCGATCTATCTGTATCCGGTCAAAAGCTGTCTTAAAAAGTTCAGTTATAGAGCTTCCAGTGTCGATGAAGATTGACAACATTATAGTTGGCGATAACGATACATATCACTAATGCATCTTCATGGGGTGTGTCAAGCCTTTCCAGATCGAAGGGGCCAAAGCTGATAGAAGGTCCCGACTCTATCTTAGATTTGACGTCGATGTCATAACTTTTAAGCCTTTGAGTATGAGTCTTGCGAGCTCAATGTGAATCTCCATCAATTGAACCTCCCTATATCATATTAATATCTTTTCGGCGTGGAGGATCTCCTCTGATATTATTGTGCTCAGCAGTAGGATGATGTCGGACTGGCTCTTCTTCTAGGAGGCATATCCCTTTGTTAACGGGCTTGTTGGCGTGGTGACTCCCTTCGATTGTTGACTCTAGATTCTGAATTCCCACCCTGAGGGTAGCGAATGGGCGACTGCCGAGCTAGTTTCAGAGGTGATCTCCGAGCGAGCAGACATCCTTTTATTATCCGATGGATCTCATGCGCATACTGTCGGCATTCATGGTTGAAGTGTTCGTGCGAGAGATGGAAGATACAATATCGCTCCCCTCCGTTCAGCTTGTACGATGTCGAATCGAGAATCGGGATTGCCTCTACAACTTGTATTGCCTGCATTTCGATCGGGGCTGGAGCATATTGATGATAGACTATTTCCTTGTGTCGAATAGGCGGAGGGGGAGCCTTCCGCTCAGGTTAGGTACGAATAGCTACTAGCGTTAAGATTTCTTTATTTCTTGCAGCCTGAGCTTTTTCCACGTAAATATATTTTTGAGCGCGACCTAGAAAGAGCTCAAAAGTCACCGAGGGATCCATCACCAAGGATCGGAAGAGATCTCCGTCTTGCAGTCTTTGAAAGAAAGCACTGATGAGTATATCTGAGGTGGCCGAAGGCACATCCATGGACATCTTGTTGAATTGGTGCATGCAATCTCTCAAACTTTCCATAGGATGATTATGTTTGGGAGGAATCGTGGAGTATGCATCTTTTGGAGTCAGGGTGGCCAAGCTGATGGGGAGTCGAGGAGGTTGTATGCTCTGGAGTCGAGATGACAGAGCCGATGAAGGAGTCGAGGAGGTTGTGTCCTTGTTGGGATGACTGAGTCGATGAAGGAGTCGAGGAGGTTGTGTCCTTTGAAGTCGAGGTGGTTGAGCCAATGAAGGAGTTCAGGAAGTTGTGCCCTCTGGAGTTGGAGTGACTGAGTCGATGAGATTGTGCCCTCTGAAGTCGGAATGATCGAGCCGATAAAAGAGACAAGGAGGCTGTTTTGACCTCCACATAGATTTGACTCGGACTTCCACCTATGTTTGACTCTTGACTTAACCTCGCCACATATGAGACCCTCTTTCTACCGTATCAGGATGATTTTAGATTATAAGTTGAAATTTGAGTCTTAATAAATGTCAAGTTAAGGGAAGTAGGGGAGATTGTGACACCTTATTTTAGTCCTAAATGATGAGTTGTTGGCTGATAAAAGGGATTTATAAGGTTAAGCTTGGGCTTTAGCATTTTGGGCTAGCAGCTGAGCCTGCTCAATACTCTCATATTTCGGATTATGAGATAGGATATCGACATAGTCAAGACTTAATTTTTCTAGAGGTGTGGTGTACATCTTAAGGCAAATACCTTTACCTTAATAATGAGGAAGAATCTAATTCTACTGTGTTGGTTAGACTTAGAGGGGTGCCATTATATAACAACTAGTCCATTTTTAAAGGTGACCTTGGGAGGCAAATCCTCGTGAAATGGAAGTGACAAAAATGTCTTTGTCACTTACAAAGATCTCGAAGACACAAAAGGTTGATTGTATGTATAGTGAGTTAGGTGGCATCATGCACCTCATAATATCAAATGAACAAAAGTGTAGATTTGTCAGTCACTTATCTTCAAGTGGAGGGATTGAGGGTACCTCCCTATGTGGTTGACGAGCACTATCAATAGAATCAGTTGCATGATTCAATTGAGGTACAAGTCATGATTGTGGACAATCTGACTTGTATGTGCAACAGTGGAGTAAACTGAGAGGACAATGATTAGTTTAGAGCATCACATTGGAATTTCAGATGGAGCAAAAATCTTGCCGGGATGTGGACTTGATGGTCAACAAAATTGAGTCGCGCATGCAACCAAACATTGTTTCAACAAATACGCTGCAACACATAGTTTACCTATGGCTCGTCTACATCTAGAACATTTTAGAGAGCTTTTGGTGTGATTTTATTATTAATGCCATTGCTGGGAGTTCAGTTGTCAGATTTTGACCTTGGGAAGCATGTAAGAGTTGTGACAATTCCTTGATTGTGTTTGAAGACCTAAAGCATGAAGATAGGGATATTTTCTTCTAAAGGAGACTTTTTGGTATTAAGGAACACGAGTTGAGATTTTGCTTTTCTACTCCATACAAGTTAGAATGTATTGTGGGAGATTTTTTTTACACTGTATGGGCAATAATTCTTCCAAATTCTTTGTACTTTCTCTCTCATTATATATGCTTAGTTTCCCTATGGAGTATGTTTATGTTGGACCACACTTTATCGTTCTTTTTCATTCTTGTGTGTTTGTATCTGTCATCTTGTTGTGTTGGAATATAGAATATTCTCGGTTGCTCACAAAAAAGTGGTTAGTGTGTTGTTTCTGATGCAGGAGAAAAAAAAATTCATTGTATGGCTTCATAGAGAAAGTGGTGGGTATTCTAGGGACAACAATTTGATGTATGGAGCACAATTTGAGATCACATTCAATAATCTATTTATTGGTATTTGATTGATCCATTGTTTTTTGATGGTGTCAACACTAGCAAGTGGTGCTAGAGCAGCCTCAATCTCTATCATACTCATTATATGGATTCATGCTTTCTTTTCGTTTCTGAAATGACTGAAAAGCTGCAATTGATTAGATCTCAAATTATCTACTTCAATTCTTCTTATCTAAACTTTATCCTTGTTCATCAGCAATGCATGGGCACCTCTGACCTGGATTATATTGCAGATTCAGGTTCTTATTGAAGAAAGCAACAAGATGGAAGAAAATGCTCAGAGGTAAAATAAAAACTCGAGCCTTTGGTTCATGTGGAGTTTATTGTTTAGTCAAGAAAAATGTGACTAGATAAAAGGAATATGATATAACTTTGAGTTAATTATGTAAATTCGACTAGATAATTTAATCTAGTCGATTGCTTTTCTTTTTCTTGGACTTGAATTGATTAATAGACTGTTGCCGTAAGAAAAAACACTTAAAATATCAATTGGATTTGTGTCATGCTTTTGTTCAGCAAAGTCCTCGGTGTTGTTTCAGTTAGTTTACTATTCATTCTTCTCTATCTGTTCCATTCTTGATTGCAATACTATTTATATGCATGGTGTGGCTGCGTTCAATTGGTGTTGACATGGAAGATCAATATGTTACTCTTGAGACTTGGATGTTGTTCGTTTTGCTGCAGAGGGCACCTACCAGTTAAAAACAACAAATTTGAATGAGTGGGTGACAATTTTGAAAAGAGATGATACAAATCACTGGAATGAAATCACTCGCTTATACATATCACTGGATCCCAATAGTTGAATTTGAGCACTCGCTTATTAAAAGGGATCAGACAAATCATTAGTTCATGATACGGAACTATGAGACGTGGACATCCGAGCGTGCAACCAAAGGTCCTTAAAAAATTGATAAATCCCAGTTAACTCCGTTGATTATCTCTAGGATGATCGATTTGATCCCACGAAAGTTTCTCATCGGCCATCCCAACCAAAGGTCCTCTAGCTGCGCGGCCAAGTTGTTCGGCCAAAACGGTCACCGAGGAATTAAAGTGTGGTGTTCCTTTTGATAATTTTTAAAATTTAAAATGCTGAATTTCAGCAAATAAAGAAATTAATTCTTCTGAAATATTGTTGTTAACTTAAATATTAAATTTTTACAACTGATGGTTGTAAGCCTCTAACCATACTTTAGCATTAATTCTTAGTTAAATCATTTGTATTATTTTCGCATGCTTGATGCTTTATATATAATGTCAGAAGTATATATTTAGATTCATCGCCGTTTGTCATATGCTCAATTGTGATCATTTATTATAATTTTTTTATATTATTGCTATTTAACTTTTAATTTCTAAATTTTAATTGACAGCTAACATATATATAATTTTTAAGAAAGTTGTCCAGCTCGAGCATATTTTAAGAAAGAAGATTGTGGATGTATCATTTTTTTAAAAATAGAGGTAAAATTAAAAATAGATATTTTTAAAAATAATTATCTTTAGGGAAAATATTTTTTTCTGGTTCTTCATTTTCATTCAATGAATGATTTTTCATATTGTTTCCTTTTTTTCTTAAAATTTAATTATAATGGATAAAAATTAAAAACGCATCTTTTCTTTTCATCTGAAAAAAAATTAAACTAGTTCCCACCATAATTTTCATCCTAAATAAGTTTATTTAAAAGTGTTAACAGATATAATAGATTTAATCAAGACTTTTATAATATAGAATAATTTGATCAAAATTTTTATAGTAATTTTGGGTAATTAAAATAAAAATATATTTTAATATAATATACTCTATACATAGTATTTTTAATAAAGTAGACGTAATTTTTTTCTTTATGTTATTATTATAATAATATTTTTAAGATGAAAATAAAATAAATTATTATAATACCCTTTTAAGATGAAAATTATAATGGATGCTCTAACAGAACCTCATTGGTGTTAAACACCATTATGGAGGGGTGTTATAACACCCTTCTAATTGAACGCGTTCAAAACAATTGAACGTGTTCAACTAAAAATATAGTGGGCCAGCTAGAAGGCTGGTCCACCTTACGTGTATTTTTTTATTTATGTTAAAATTGAATAAAATTTTTAATATTATTGTTTAAAAATAATAAAATTATTATTTTAAAAGTAAGATTATTATTAAAAATAATAATAATAATTTTAATATTTTAAAATATTTTTAAAATATATTTATTTAATATGATATAAGTTTAAGACGATTGAGTGGATGGTGAGACCTATAAATAATAAATGTTAATGTTAAAAGGAATGTGAATGAAAAAGATATATTGGTATAACGAGTATGTAACAGTGGACCATATACTTATTAATGAGGTGGAAGGTGTTATAATGGGAGTGGATTGTGGATGATCTATGATAACTAAAATAAAAGTTAATCTTTTTAATTTTTTAGCTCTCCCCTATTATATATCTATTCTTCTTCAAAATATGTTGTTATTTTTTGTCATGCTCAATTATAACTTTTTAATTTACTTTTGATTATTAAAGTGATAGATTTATCATCTTCGAAATGAGCTGGTCTCCACCAACTCTGGAGCACTTTCTCCTCCATGAAATTTGGAGAGACATTTGATTTACGCCTTCCCAAGCTCACCATCCCGCCTGATTGCGGCCACCACCGTTTCCCATCATTCCTCTCTCTTCGCGAGAACCACGTGGCTAATAATTCACTAATCATTTAGTTTAAATATTTAAATTCATAAAATAATATAAATAGACAAGTACTGCAAATGAAATTTACAATTGTTGTTTAATTGCGTTGAACGTATATATTTATTACAATAACCATTGCAGATCATAAATAAAACAATTGCAATGATATTAGCCCATAGTTTTGCAGCAACGACGATCTTTGCCTTCACAATTAGGGGTTTATGCCAGAAATTAGAAAAACCAGTGACTGTTTGAATGTAGTGAACACGAAGTCGAATTCAACGTGATAAACATCACAATCAGGGCACAATATATAGCACATTAATTTACTGTAATTTACATAGCTGCCTTGTCCACTGCAAGCCAAGGAACGTAACAGTGCTATAATTCACCGACAAACAAAACACTCGCACTTTCACAGGAGCATCTCAGGCTCGTCCCACCAGCCCTTCATTCCGGCAGTGTTTATACTCCGGAGTCATCGGAGTAATCCTCTGCTGGAGGCGAAGCTGCTCGTAGAACCTTTTGATGAACTGCTCTGCCTCCTCGTCTATATGGCTGTCTGCCTCCTCCTCGTCTTTCAAAGGGAACGGTGAGTCAGTAACCCTTAGTTGTCGCACTGCCACCGGGCTCTTATCGAAGCTCCACAGCCTACGCGTCGGCGACAGGGATGATGCCATGTCAGAGGACTCAGCGTAGTCCTCCTCCGAGTTCAGCATCTCGAGCTCCTCCGCAAAAGCCATCGCTTCATAATCGCAGTGGTGACGGTGACCGCGGTGGTAGCTGTTGTCATAGGAAGGATAGGCAGGGCTTGTGCTATGGCTAAACGCCACCTCCTTGGGGCTGTAGAGGGAGACAGAGTTCAGTAAGCTGTTGCCTTGGTGACGATGGTGGTGGTGCTGGTGGTGGTGGCGACCATGGTGGTGGTGGAACGTCATGAGGTTGCCGAGGGCTTTTCCGATGAGCTTGCCACGCTTTCGGAGAAGGTGGAGATCCATCATGAGTTTGTCCTTGGAAAGGCCTTGCCGGATCATGTAGAACACCGCCCTCACTATGTGCCAGAGTCTCTTCCCGGCTCTTGTAGACTCCATTTTTGGATCTTGGCTTCTTAATTTGGGAGCTTTAGTGCAAATGGTAGTTTCAGGTGGGCGCAGGGAAGAGTGAGAGGCAGTAGGTATTTAAAAGGCAAGGAATGGCAGAAGAAATGTCAGCAACAGGGACCCCACTGTTAAGTTTTTTTTTTGTTTCTATTTGTTCAATTATTGAATTGGAGATGGCTAGAAAGTCCTCAAAACAAAGATAATTGTTATGATTGTCGAAGGACAACATATTGTTTAAGTTATGGATACTGATTGGTTTTTACTGAACTATTCAAGCTCAATTATATTGGAGTTAAACGACAGTGGAACCAAGGAAGGATGAAAGGCACCAATCACAGTTATCCAGCCAGCCATCCAGCCAGGTGCAATCACAGCTATCATCAATGCCCAAGTGCATGCCCATCAACCACAAGAAAAAATACAGCAATTTGGAATGGATTAAGTCATTGTCCTGATGAATAATTGCTGTTGAGAGTTGAATGAATTATAGGTGCAATCAAGATCAAGCACTTGCAGAGTTGTCATGTTTACGTAAAGGATTTCATTTTCTACTATTTCCTACCTCCAAGTAAACACAACATGATATTATTTAAAATTTCAAAATCTATATCATTGCCCAGGTGTATTATTGCAATAGCTTGTCATTGTTTTTGAAAAATTAGAGGTGAAACATACGTAACCATCTCTGATTTGCCTTACCAACTTGAAGAGTAACTTACAAATAAAAAAATAGGATATTATTAAAATATGAATTTCACTTCAATTTTTTTTAAGAAAAAAACTAAGACACATGTCGATTACTAATCTAATGGTGAAATATTTTTATACCACATTGGATCGATGTGAAATTATAATGAATAATAAACACAAACATTTTTTTTACGGGCAGCAATGCTTAATTGGAAAACAAGTGGCTATCTCTGCTATTACAGGACAGTCTTAATTATCTATTAGAAATGATAACATAACAAATACAAATACTAAAAAACCAATAGGGAAGCAACAGTTGTACGGCAGTAGTTTCGTCTATGCTCTGCCATTTTTTTGCCAATTAATTACAATCCAATGGGTGGCATGCACAACCTGATCCCTAGATTCTATGCAACATGCCTAGTCAAGCGAAAAACAAAATATATTTTTTAATGTCTTCTTTGTAGATCTGTTTTTGAACGTTCCTGCGTCTTAAGCTACTGGCTGCTGACAGATTTCTTCCAAACTAAGAAACTGGTGAATGGCATGACCAAATTTTAGAAAACCATCACAATCATGATCCATCTTTTCCCCTTTTTTTTCCCCTTCTTCTTTCCAATTCATGATCATCGAGTTGCTGCTACTACCACCAAATACTACAAACACTTCGACTGTTGAACTGATTGCTGCAGCCTACTGCATTCGCTACACACCGTCGGATCTTCCTTTTCCTTCTCTTGCTCCTAGCTAGTTCACAGTCGTTGGATCTTGATGCTGCAGTAGTACCGGTTGCACTAAGAATTCTTTTCCATCAGAAAAGCAAATAGTGAGGGGGTGATCGCTTGAATGCATACTCTTGTTCAATTTTAAAAATTCCAAAAACAAAAAAAAATCCTTCGAAAATCTCAACAAAAAAATAATACTGCATTACCATGTACTTTAATTTAAGATACTAATATTTATCACTAGATCTACGTATATATATACTTAGCGACGAGTTGCACCATCTTTGTAGCAATGGTTGAGTAATCATTTAGCGCATATCGGATTAGAAAGTGAAAGGCCCATATCAATAATTCATTTCCCCCATTAATGGTTCTTAAACTTTTCCTTTGTGGATAGATATGAGGAAGGTCCAACGATATATGGATAGTCTAAAGGAGGAGATAAGCCTGACACAAAGTTTAATTAGCATGATAGAGAAACGACAAATTAATTATTACGAAAGTAGTGTCAAAAAAACATTGTTAGGACATGAATATTGCTTCTGTTGAGAGGGGCTTCTATCATGAGTTTCCTTTGTAATTAAACATACCAAAAGAGCCTTTTCTTTAAAAGGATCTCTCTTTAAAAAATTATTAAAATAACGCTTCACTTATAATTTAATTTTTCAAAATACCCTTGAATGATCTACCTTTTGCAACTCCATCTTGTTTTATATTTATATTTTCTATTTGTGTTTTTTTTTAAATTTGTTAATTAAAAGAGAAAAAAAGAAGGAAAAGGTAAAAAAGAAAAACTGAGAACAAAACAAAAAAACCTTATAAAAATTAAAAAATACATTTTTATTTTTTAACAGCTAATTAAAAGAGTAAAAAAAGGAAAAGAAAGCAAAAGGGAAAAAGAAAAAAATTAAAAACTTTAATGAAAAGAAAATTAAAAAAAATCATCTTAAAGTAGTTCCAGCTCTATAATGATTTTATTTTGATCAAAATAATTCTAAAATAAAACTGTTTCTTAAAAAAAAAAGTGGCATGGAGCAGTTTTCATTAAATTGACAAAGGATTATTTTCTATTTTCTATTTTATTATTTTTTAATATGCTAATTAAAAAGGAAAAAAGAGAAAATAAAAGGAAAAAGAAAAAAGAAAAAGAAAAGAAGACAAAAAATGAAGACCTAACGTTTTTATTTTCATTTATGTTTTCTATTTTTTTGAAAAAGGAAAAAGAAAAGAAAAAAGAAAAAAAAAATAAAAAACAGAAACTTTTTAAATAAAAATATAAACGAAACAGAAAATCTATTTTGAAACTGTTTTGTATAAAACAGCTAGATGTTACTTTGTTCAAAATTACTCTAAGAAAATTTACATAATTAACAACTCAATATAAATATTAATAACAAGCACACATGTGCCTCTGGTACAGTGCAATGGTAAGAAGACGATTCTCATGACGGTTCAAATTTTATGTTGCATATTTTTGAATATTCACAGAGTTCGAACCATTAGTGACATTAGACATCCTTGTCATGATCCATTTGTACTTTCTAACTTTACCTAGTGGTCGATCTATGAGATCGGACCATCCACCTCTAGGATAAATTTGTTAGTAAAATTTAAATATCCGAATACCTGGATTAAAAAAAAAGTATGTACTAATAAAATATAGTATGGTTTAGATCTCTCAGGTGCATCACTCATCAAATAGAAATTCACTAACAGATTCTTCAAATCAAAGCAATGGAATAAGTCTCTACATTTGAGGATGAAAACTCAACAATCAATGAGGACAATACCCCAATGAGTTAGAGAGCTTGACCAAAACAAACGGAATTTCTAATTCATTTTCTCTAAATTATATAAAAATCAATCCTTATAGAGCAAACATTACCACTCATCCTAATAGATATAGATCTAATCTTAGGTGAGAAAAAATTACTAGGAGAGCTTCCAATGTAAGAATGAATTTGAATGTCTTTAGAAAATAATTGATATGTTTTCCCCAAGTTTTTATGCCCAAATAATCACCAAAATTGGCCTTTAAACAAAGTCTAATAGTCATATTCAATGTTGGTAATTAGTAGATCAAAACCAATGATTTAGGATCGTTGGAAGCCAACATTCAAATCTTTGTTGGCCAATGAGTGTTTTAAGTTGCCTTATCCTACTTAATTGATCAACCAAAAATATTTAGTCGCTTAAAGATTGGCTATTGTCTACAATTACCATATTTAGTTGACCAACTAGAATCTTTGGTCAACCAATTATTGAGTAGAAGGTATTCCTTAATTCAAAGTGTTAGACATCTAGTATGAGGCTACTTAATCCTTCTTAACTTGTGTTATGCTATGAAATAAGCTTTATATTAGCAAACCCCCTACACAGAGGTAAACTTTATATTTATAAGTCCACGTACTCATCCCAAAATAACATAAGTCTTTAGGTTGATCCGGTGCTCCTCAAGCATGATCATCATCAAGGTAGACACACCATGCTCACTCTTGGTCACCCATCAAGGTTGATCACCTTTCCAACAATCTCATCAAACATTACCTGTAAATCACCTTTCTAACACTCCTCAAACATTGTGTATATCACCGTTCCAACACTTGCAAATAAATCTTAAAAAATGTAACTTAAAATATTTGACAAACATTAAAACATCATGGTTAATTAACACTAAAAATAAGAAAGAAATCAATTTTCTTAGACATATGTCATTGGCTTGCTTTTAGCACCCCTTAATTGTGTGACACTTAGATAATTTATTTTTGCAAAGTTGCTAAGTATGCCTAACTTCCTAAAGACTCACCCTAGAGAAACTAAAAGAGATTGAGAAGCCTTGAGAGATTAATAAGTAAAAAGAACCTATATGAGGATGAAGTACTAAAAGTGAAAGGAAGAGAGGTATTTATAGCTAGACATTATCCTCCCAAATAGACGGTTGAGACCAATTTGGTTGAACCTTGTACATTATTAGACTAGAAAGCTCCTACATTATCTAAATAATGATAAGATTCTAGACACTATAAAAAATTGATAAATTTGAGATGAATATTAGCAACGAAAAATATTTATAATAAATTAGCAATAACTTTTACGATAAAATATATTTTCGTCGTAAATTTATGATAAATTTTGCAACGAAAATAATTTTATTACAGAATTAGCAACTTATTAAATTCATCACTAAATTCATTGTAAAAATTATTTTTATCGTCAAATTTATCACTAATTTGCGACGAAATATGTTTCGTCGCTAATTGACGATGAATAAAATATTGATTGTAAATTTGGCAATGAAAAACTAATTCGTCGGTAATTCGATGATGAGAGAATTATTCGTCATGAATATGCGATGAAATATTAATTTGTTGTATTTAAATTGATGATGAAAGTTTTTTTCATTGCATATTTAGCGACAAAAAATTTTTTTGGTCGACCAATTAGCGACAAAAATTTTTCGTCGACAAATTGGCGATGAATTTGGTGATGAAATTTGATTCGTCGCCAAAGTTAGGGCATTAAATTCTAAATCACATTCTCTGCTCTCTTTCTCTCCCTTTGCGCAAATCTCCCACACACATTGCCATCGCCTCTCCGCAGTCGGTGCCGAATCTCTCCAACGATCAAAGCCCATGATATCGAAGTGGTATTTCTCCCTCTCCCTCTCCCGTCAAGACTGCTCCCCCCTCCTCGCACGCCGCAAGTGGCCCACCGCGGGCCAGGGGCTGCTGGCCAAGGGCAAGGGACCGCATGTCGGCGCCCACTAGCCAAGGGTCGCAGGCCGCAGCCTAGCGAGCGTTGGCTAGGGCCCTTGGACAACAGGTCGGGGCTTCCGGCTGTTGGGCAGGGGCCGCCAACAGTGGGCCATTGGCCACTAGCCATTAGCTAGGGGTCCTGACCGTGGTCAGTGGTCGTTGCTGGCCACTGGCCGTGGTCGGTGGCCACTAGTCATTGGTCGCAGTTGGTGTTCGCGAGACTGCTGGCCAGGGGCTGTGAGACCGCTGGCCGGTGGCCTCGAGGCCTTGGGCACTACCAGTGAGGCGGGTGATTGCGAGGTCACTAGCACGCTACCCACAAGCCCAACCACCCACTACGAGCTCGACTGTAAGCTTGGTTGGCCGTGAGCTCGTCTATTTGCGCACACATCCCTCACCGTGAGCTTTGCTAGCTCTGAACTAATTAAGCTTTGGGTTACTTTAAAATTTTATTTTTTATGATATTAATTTAGTTTACTAAAAGTATTTGTTTGTGTACATTATATTTAATTGTTGATTTTGTAATGTTGTTTGTGTAGGTCTCTATTTATAATAATAATTAGAGAGATACTTGTCTTTGTTCATCGGCTTTAGATATATTTACAATAATAATTATTTTTTGATAGTAGAAAGTATTTAACTATAACAGTAGTTACTTTAATATTAGTTATTATTATTATTCCAATTTAATAGGAATTAATTATGTTTATATTATTGATGAGTAGGTCCATGCTAGTTTTTATTTGTAGTAGATAAAAGTTAACATTTCAATATTTTTAAATTTAAAAATAGGAAAAATATATAAAGTAAGAAGTTAGATGTATAAAAAAAACTTATTTGAACGTAGGGATTTAAATGATGAGTTTATTGTTAGGTTGGAATAATTTTTGGATTTTACTTCTAGTAATGTGGAATTTATGGATGGAGATAAAATAAGGTGTCCATGCAGAAAGTGTCACAATGGTAAATTTTTCAGTGTGATAAAATTTGAGAACATCTTTGTAGATTTGGTTTCACCCCCAATTACTATAATTAGATTGTCATGGTGAACCGTTCATATCTGATGAGGATAAAATATACAAGTCTTAGTTAGTGGGGATCAGAGTTATTATGATCAATTAAATCCATATTAGAGGATGGTAATTGATGCAGCGAGTCAGAATGTCATTGCTAAACCGAGTGGTGGAAGTTCTAATTTTCCTCCAACAGTTGAATAAATGTTTACTACTTATGCATCACCATTAGAGGAGATAGAAGTACCAGGAGTTGGTGAAAATATGAATAATAAATCATATCTCTAATTTCAAGAATTGTTGAGTGCTGCAAATGAACCAGTGTAGCCTGGTTATGATAATCACACTAAACTATCTCTCATAGCAAGATTGTTGAATGTCAAGACAGAGCATAATGTGTTTGGCAATTATTTTAATGATTTTGTTCAAGTTATTGGAGAGACATTACCACGTGATCACATAATACCCAATGAATTTGACAATATGAAAAAAACTTGTGAAAGACTTAGCTCTTCTGATAGAAAGAATTGATGTTTGTAGAGTTGGTTGTATGTAATATCGGAGAAATGATGAAAATACAGAAGTTTATAAATTCTGTAATTAAACTAGGTACAAGAGTACCAGAAGGAGTCAACAACAACATAAAACATACACTCAGTTGTTTTATTTGCCTTTAACTCCTGGATACACAGACTTTATGCATCAAAGGTCACTACTCAACACATGACTTGTCATGCAACTTATGAACAGAAGAGAGATTAATGTGTCATCCATCAGATGGAGAGGCATGAAAATTTTTTGATAGAATATATCTGAATTTGTGAAAAAGACTCGAAATATTCAGTTAGGTCTCTGTGCTAATGGATTTGCTCCATTTGGTAAATTAAAAAAAAATTTTGTTGGACAATTATTGTAACTCTGTATAATCTTCCACTTGGAATGTGCATGAAAACGTCACATATATTTTTAACATTGGTTGTAGCTGACCCACAAAATCCGAAGAAGCTAATTGATATTTATATGAAACCATTGAATGTAGAGTTGAAACAACTATAGGATAAAGATTTTCTTACATATGATGTGCATACTAATTAGATATTTATAATGAAGGCTGCTCTTTTTTAGACCATAAATGACTTTTTGACTTATGATATGTTATCGGGATGAAGTAATTGAGATTTTAGGATGTCCAATATGTATGGAGAGATCAAAATTAATCAGATTGAAATATGGGAAGAAGCCGAGCTATTTTGATTATCATAGATAATTTTTACCACCAAATCATAATTTTAGAAGGTCAACAAATGAGATTAACAGGTCAACAAATATGGGAAGAATTCACTAAGAATAGAATTGAAAGAACCCCACTAATGAGATTAACAGGTCAACAAATTTGGTACAGAGTGCTTAACTTTCCATCTGTTATTGAAGATCTACATGACACAACTTATGAATATGGAAGTACACATAAATGGACTAAATAGAGTATATTTTGAGATTTACCATATTGGAATAGTCATTTGATTCATTATAATCTTGATGTAATGCATATTGAGATGAATATTTTTGATAATCTAATTAATACATGATAGATATCGTCAGAAAAATAAAAGATAATCTAAATACAAGAAAATATATGCAACTCCTTTGTACAAGACCCACTCTTAATGTTGATGAAAGTAGTAGGGGACCAAAGCCAAAGAAAGTTTATACATTGAATAGGGTTCAGAGACGTGTTATTTGTGAATGGGTGAAATCTTTAAAATTTTTAGATGGTTACGTCTCTAATTTTTGGAGATGTGTCGATTTGAAGAAATGCAAATTGATTAGTTTGAAAAGTCATGATTGTCATATATTCATAGAAAGACTCATTCCTATCGTTTTAAGGAGCTCTTACTAAATTTTGTATGGGGTGCAATTATGGAATTAAGCATTTTCTTTCATGATATTTACTTAATAGTTTTAAGGCACTCACACATGGAGATGTTAAAGAGAGAAATTCTAATAATTTTGTGTAATTTAGAAAGAATCTTTCTACTCTCATTTTCTGATTTGACGGAATGTCTTTTGGTTCACTTGCCATATAAGACCAAAGTTGGAGTTCCTATCCATTTTCGATAGATGTATCCATTTGAAAGGTAAAATCATATTTCTTATATGCTTCATTTTTAATACATAAAAAATAAAATTATTTAATATATATTGATATCTAATATAATTTATTTTATTACAATCAGATTCCTATATCATTTGAATAAAAAAGTAAAAAATAAAGCACATGTTGAAGCCTATATTATTAATGCATGCATTATGGAGGAAGTAACAACTTTTGCATTATATTATTTTGAGCCTCACATTCAGAGCAAAAGATAGAGAGTGGGAAGAAATGATGAGGGTTTTATTGATCTCAATTTGAATTCATTCTCAATTTTAATTATCTTAGTCTACTAAGTGGTCTATGTAAATAGAGATACTTAACTGGTCAAGAATGACGAGCAACCCATACATATATTTTACTGAATTATCCAAAAGTTATAGGATCGAATAGGAGCGCTAGAGGGGGTGAATAGCACTGTTTCACATTTTTACTCTTTTTTGAAAACTTACATAAAACACAATATCAGAACTTGCAGCGGAAAAGAATAACAGAGAACACATTTGGTTTTACTTAGTTCACAGCCACAGGCTATTACTCCAAGACCCATGATTAATGATCATTTCTGACGGACAATTCACTAAAATAACTCTCCTCTTACAAGAGGGAGTTTATCGCTTTTATAAATAAGTTAGGAACGATAAAACTTATACCATCCTAAAAATTTTAAGTACAAAAAGTGAAACTTAATTTACCGATTGAGTAGTAACGAGTTTGTAGTAGTCGGTGCAGCTCCTCGACATGATGATGACGTTCCAAATTGACAATTTATGTGTAAGAGGTCATTGTAGAGGCTTCTTAAATTGATACTAGGGTTCCCCCTCGCAGCTGCTTATATGGACTGATTAAGGCACTTGGAAGTCCTTCTGGATGCTTCCATGTTATCCCGTAGATCCACTTTCGACACTGACTTGGCATCTTCCAGGTACCTATATATTGACGTAGAGATTTCCAGATCAACTTTAACTCTGCAATGCCTTATCCAGATCTGGGCGCTTGGAACCTCTCCAAGCGCTTGGAGGCTGAGGTGTCCCGATTTGATTGACACCACTGAGATTCTGCCACCTCATCTGTCTTGCTATCGATTTGATTGACATCCAATCGCCTGGAACCAATCTGGGTGCCTGGACCGTTTGATCGCCTGGATCCAAATAAGGGCGCTCGAAAGACAAAGTTTCAACTCCTCCTTTCCTACATTACAAGTTAATCTAAAATCCAAAATATTTTGGTCTTGACTTCAGGTTTCCTATGAAACCCTAGGTCTAACTGACGCCTACTGTTCCCCTTATCGGGAACACATCCTCACCCACTCCACTTTAGAGATTTTACCTTTTGTCAATCAGGTCCTCTAGAGCTATTGGACTTTTACTCAGCCTCAATCTTCGGGTCCCAAGTCTTCTATTGCTAGATGTCCGATCCTCTAAACCCGCCTAGACTTCTGCCTGATGCTCTTGATCCACCAAGACTTCTTGCCTAGTCTTCCTGACTAGGATTTCCTTGTCCAGTTCTCCAAACTAGGTCTTCTGCCTAATCCTCCAAATTAGGACTTCGTTTGCCTAACCACAACTAGGACTTCTTTTGCCTAGCCACAACTAGGGCTTTACTGTACTACCTGCACACTCAATTAAGCTCATTAGATCACTTCACAAACTTAACTTGAACTCTTTGCTATTATCAAAATTCAAGTTCGATCATCTGGTGCTCCCTGTGGTAACAATCTCCCCCTTTTTGATTATGGCAACCTTGGTTCCAAGTTAAGTAAAATATTTACTTTAAAAAAATAAGTACAGAAACAAGCATGGAAAGTCAATAACAAACATATAGAAACTTGAAGTATTTGACTCCCCCTTAATTCAGGACTCCCCTTGAAGTTAAGTTTTACTTAGTAAAAAATTTTGAGAAAATTTTTTCTTCTTCTCTCCCCTCGAACTTGACATGGTTTTTGTTTTGTCAATTTGATTAAACCATTCAAGTTATACTTAGATTTTTTTAAAAAAATATTTTACAAAAATTAAACCAATTTTGTAAGAATTAATTTTGAAATTTTTTAATCACTTTGAAAAAATATTTTAAGTCAATAATTTTTTTTTTCAAGTTATATTTTTCCAAGTCATTTCAAAAAATTTTTCCAAATCATTTTAAAAAAATTTTCCAATCATTTCAAAAAACATTTTCCAAGTTATTTCAAAAATTTTTTTTCCAAGCATTTTAAAATTAATTTTTACTTTAACTTGACTACTCTCCCCCTTTGACATAATAAAAAATTATTTGGTAAAAACCTTATTTTTTTGAAAAGAAATCACTTAATTATGTGAAAAAAAATAGATTTGAGTCCAAGCATGTCTTTTATAAAATATATAAAAATACTTAGACAAAAAAAAAAAATTATCTCTTAGACACATGTCTAACTTATTGGTTTTAGCTGACTATCAAAAGATAACAGCTTGACCAAGTTAGTTAAGTTTAAGTGTATCATTCTAGTTAGTTTTTACTAAGTAGGAACACTTAATTTGATTCATGATTTTTGTTTTTAGCCCAAGTTTTAATTTGATGCATAGACATAAGCATCTGAAACCTAGGCTTTGACCCTATACATCTCACACCGTTTTAGGTTTCACAATACACAATCAAATTATCTAGTGTACTTTGTGAGATGTGATAACATAAGTCTATAGGTACATGATCTCTATTGGAAGTACCTAGACTAAGGGCCAAAAATTTCTTTTACTTTTAAAAATAAAAATTTGAAACTAAGTTTTTCAAAGATAAAATAAAATTTTGAAAAACTAAGTAGTAGTAGATTTGAAAACATAAATTTTGAAACACAAAATAAATTTATACTTAATTTACCAAGCACATTCCTAATGATAAAAAAAATATAATAAGAAATTGTAATAAGGAACTGTAATAAGAAAATTTAATAGGAAAATGTAAAAATCAGTTAATAAATAGTAAATAAGTTAAGATCAACACTAGAGTCAATAATATAAGTCACTAATAATAATAACATAATTGGGTCTACTAGGGAGGGGGATGAGGATGATTCATGTCCCAAGATCTGAGCATGTCCTGTTATATTTAAAAGGTGTCCTAAAGCAATCGCTTTATGGTTGTACTATTTAATAAATAAATAGAAATTTACTATTTAAGTGCATATTTTTTATATGTTTGATTAGTTCTTAAACTTATTTACTGAATATCCATAATATGATTCATAGCATGAGAGAATTTTGATTGGATCATAACTTGTAAGCATCTCTACATGTGTAATTATGAATGTATTAAAATTATCCCTAGTCGATGCATTGATTGTTGGTGCAGTCTTGCCCCAAGTATCATTTGATTTTAATATTTGGCTAAATGAGTTTAAGTTAGACAATGTTGGTAATCTAACATGTGTGATTTGAGTAAACAGGAAAGTCTAGGTTTGAAGTCTTGGCAAATGGTGAAGTCCCGGAGGTGCGGCCTCTTGGCAAAAGGAAGACTTAGCATGACGAAGCTGATGGAAATATCTCAAGCAAGTGTAAGGATGAGGAGCCATGGGCTCGAAAGCATCCAAAGAGGGCACGAGGCTTGTGGAAGATGTTTGAGCATGAGTCTAGGCTAAGGGATGAAGAAGGAAGCTGAAAAGTGAGTTTCAGCTTTCAACTGGGATGATATCAGTCGACTGGTGTCTTAATGCAAAACACACAGAAAATTTGTCGAGTGAAAGACAGAGATCAGTCGACTAATCAGTCGATTGGGTAAGTCTCAATCGATTGGTATTCGAACGTTGGGGCTGATAGCTGGAGAAATAACACAATCTACAGTAGCCGTTGGAGCCCACCAGTCGACTGGTCCTGCGACAGTCGACTGTCATCGCAAAAATATAAAAAAACAGATTCAAGATTAAAGACACAAGTGTTTACACTTTTTCATCTTTGCAAGATCTTAAACTTCTGTCAATCTCTCGAACTCTTCCTCCAATCTTCTCTATACATCTGTAAGAGGAAGAGATCAAGTGTTAAGGTTTCTCCACTTTCAAAGTTGCTTTGAGAAGGAGAAAGTTCATAGTGAAAAGTTCTGGTGTGTGTCTGGATCCTTGGATTAGTCACTTCGAGGAGGTGGATACCAAGTAAATCAAGGGGTTAACATTGCTTGTAATATTTTGATCTTAATTATTATTTTTGTCTTGTGCTTCCGCTAACGGTCCCAACATTGATGAACACAGATATTATCGATTCTGTTAAGACTAGCACATTTTAAACTCCTTGGTTTACCAAGTAGTTGTTCTCACTAGATAGAAGCACTGGATGTTGAGAGTTAAATGTGGATGCTGGTTAAAGGTAACTAATTCATTGGAGTGACCTGCCATGAAACTTCGTATGGTTCTATGCATAAGTTAATGAAGATCTCAGTGCAATTTAAGTGCAAGTTTCTTTTGACATGTGGTATTCAAGTCATCTTGGTCATAGAGGCTTATACTTTAACATCTTAAGCAAACATCTCCGAGGAGATATGGACCCGGGATGATTGAGTATAAGTCGAAGTGCTTAAAGGCATTTGAATAGCCCACAGAGGATTCACCGCTCTTTGTAAAAGGGATGTATACCCTGGGCCGCTTGTTAGGACTGTTACTGAAAATTTTTAGTCAAAGCATTACATGTCAAGAGTATGACACTTTTGGACACATGTACGAGTAACTTGAATTCACAAAACAAGAAAGCAAGCTTGGGCTAGGTGTGACATAGTCAGCCTAGTGGGGATTGACACATATAAACCATGTCCTGAACCAAGTGGGTATAAGACGGTGAAAAGAATGAGACACATTTTATTATAACTATTGAAGGGTTTAGAAATTGTTCTAGAATCAATCATTGATTTTCTGATCAATTGGGGATCATGATGTACTATTAGGTGCCACTCATGATCGATTCATAATTAAGGGTTAATTACGGACGACCAACATAATCGGGAACCTTTTGGGTCACACACACTACAAGTTTCTTAGAAGGGCTTAAAATGAGTTTGACAATTAAATTCTCAGAACGAGAGAAATAAGTCTAGTTGGATTGGACAAAAAAGTAAAGATGATGGAATTTCATCTTATGAAGATGAAACGAACCAAGTTTTTTTGGTTCCTGATGGAAGAGATTTTGGTAGATCGGAAGCAATGATGGACTTCATCTTATGAAGATGAAATAAGCAAAACTGGTTTGGTTTGAATCGGAGGTGTTTTGGTCACCGAACTAAATGATTTGGTTGTGAAACAAGTTGGACATAAAAATGCTACAATAATCGATTTGAACCCAAACCCAAACTTGGTTTAGGGAAAACCCTAAACTCGGTTCGCACTTCCTCGGCTCACCTTCCTCACACGTGTTCACATGTGCTCCTCCGCCACCGGCTGTCGCTCGTGCAAAAGAGGAAAAAATCCCGATCACCGTCCGTGTGCGAAAGAGTAAAGAAATCCTCCAACTACCTCACATGCGAGCAAGAAAGGAAGGGAATCACACCGACTGCCTCACACGTGAAGAATGGAAGGAGATCTGTTCTCCTCCTTCGATCAACCATTGTACAAAGAAGGAAAGGGATCCGGAGGGATTTAACTTCTTCTTCCTTAAAAGGGGTCACTGGCTGGTTGGAGATCCGATCTTGAGAAGCCCTAAAGCCTCCTCTTCCTCCACACACCCCTGCTTCTAGCTGACTGCGAGAAGAAACCGACCCCTCGCTTGTTACCTCTTTCTTTTTTGATCGTCGGCCACAACTGTGCTGCCAGGACTACCTTTCCCTGTTAGATTCTACCTCCCCATTAGCTGTCGGAGCCCATGAGAAGGGTTGTTGCGGGTCACCAAGGAGTAGAGTCACGGAGTTGCTACCGGTTCGCGAGCTACTGTTGGGTCGCGGAGTTGCTGTCAAAACCTACTGCCGAAACATCGGGTCACTACCTGAATACGTTGCCGGAAGCTAGGGATTTTTGGAGTTTTCCATCTTCACTGGAATGGTTCGGGTCATGTGCCAACTTCATCAAAAATTGGATTACCGGGATAGTTAGAAAGTCCCGAAAATGAATGCAACGTGTGTTGTTGCACGTTTTCGATATTAGGGGTTTCTCTCGTATTGACCGTTGCTGCTTGATAGTGTTGGAGCAGGAGCACTAGCATATCAAATCAGGATTTTGATTATGGAAC
>NC_133869.1:4211476-4267820 GCF_044706935.1 Curcuma longa
AGCCCATTAGGAAAAATCCTACTAATGGTCCATCAAGGATAGAAGCCTATTTAACATCAAAGCCCATTTAATATTTCTACTAAATTTTCCTCTAAGCTATCATTCATTAATATCAAGGAATTATTTAAGGAAAATTGCGGGTGTTACACCGGAGCTATCAAACCCTTCATTCATCGCCTAGGCCGTCACCATTGCCATAGATGTCACCGTCATCTTCATCGTCAGGATTAGGAGTGGAAAAATGAGGTTTCACGGAATGGGGATTAGGCGAAAATGGGATTAAGTTAGGGTTTTGTCACTAAATTACGTCATTAAATTTATGACGAATCTATGATTCATCTCTAAATTTAGCAACTACCAAAAATTTTATCGCTAAATGGCCATCAAGTGGAGCGAGAATTTATAGTAGGATGCACCAAATTCTTGTTAAATTGGTGATCAATTTAAAATCCGTCGACGATAAATTTTAAATTCATCGTCAATTTTGCAATGAAATATAGATTCATCATCAATTCGACGACGAATTTAAAATTCATCTCTTATTTTGCGATAAATTTTAAATTCATCATTGAATTTCGATGAATTTTACTATAAAATTTATTTATTATTAATCCTGAAATTAAAATTCATCATTAATCAACTTATGTTTTTTACAGTGTCGGTGAGAATTCGCTCCGCTCTGAGTTCTTCGATGTCGAGCGGCGGATCTTGCCCTGCCTCCTCTCCACCTATATTTGTGTCGGCACAACCATCTCTGCTTGCCTCTCGATCTTCATCACCCTCATTCTTCTCGTTTGCAATGCGCTCGTTGTAATGTGATACCCACTCAAATCATCGTCTACCCCGCTTTGTACTGTGCTTATCTTCTCAATGGTTAGATCGTGGGACATGATAGAAGGTATATGTTAAATTGATTTTCACCTTATAATCCCTTCATGTTTTGGCTGACTAGTTTGATCCTTTTTATTTATTGGCTTGTATTTGGCTAAGCTATAAGGATTATAGGTCCCATGTGGCATGGCCAGTTAATGGCACACCAACTTGGGTTGTATGCCAATAGCCTTTGTTCTGAACATTTTATGTTAGGCCGGCCGACATATCCTCAAGGTTTGTTTTAGGGTTTGCGGCAGCCTTTTGAGTAATGATCTGTAATAGCCTCACTAATGTCTTTTTCTCTGCCCACAATGACTTGTACTGTTTTCTTGGTATAGAAGCCTAAACTTGATCTAGTAACTGTTTGTTGATTGGTATACATTATAAATTTAATCAAGTTACAGTGTTTTTGCATCTTTGATATAAAATATGCTAACTTTAGAGTATTTGTTTGTAGGTGATACCTCTTCACTTGCCTCCTGGTGGTATATCTAGTGAAAGAACAATGTACATTGACGGCACACGAGCAGATTGAAATAGCAAAACACTTGGTCAATGAGGTTATTAGTGAGGTATTGATTATCCTTTAAGTTTTTATATTAGAAAACAACTGAGATGGATAGAATTTTTTAGGATGATAAATTATTATTAGCTTTTATGTAAATGCCCTTTTGCTTTATCATTAATTATTTGCAAAATACCTGGCACGGGACTATGTGTTCATCATTTGTTGCTCACTACAACATATATCTTACAGTTTTGATTGAACCCTTTCTCTTATTTTTTGCTACTGATTTCTCTAGTCTAACACTGCTGCTGATTTTTGTTTCTTGTGAATTATTTTTGTGGTTTCTTCTATATGTCTAATATGATGCATGACATTGGTGTATTCTTCAAATAATGTTATCTCGTGTATAGGTTCTAAGATTACCATGCAGTATTCCAGTGGGATTTAATTAGCATATGCTCTTCCCATTTGAATTTCTTCAGTATGCTGTGTTTTCCATAAATAATTTGAGTGTTTCCTTTACTCTCTCAAGACTTTTCCCCTGTTTTAGTCACCGCTAACATAGTAGCACATTATGCTTTTGATTGATTTTTTCCCTCATCTTAGATTCATTGTATTGCAAAGTGTGGTTGATTTAATTTTGTTAATGTTTGTTTCCAAATGTGACACGTTGACCTTACAAGATCATTATCAGTTGTTGTAGTTTCATTATGGAAATTGCAAAGACACAATGAAGTGATTTTTGTCCAACATTCTTTTGTTTTTTTATTATCTTGTAAGCCTACTTTGATAAGCTTAGACATTTTATTCTTTAAGCCAGAAGATAATATAGTCCTTTTTCGGTAAATCTTAATACTTATGTCTCTTGTGATTCTCCTACATTCGGTCTTTTATTATATATCTACATGGAAGGAAGAGTAGGGATTAAGTTCTGGTGCCCATTGTAAAAAAAATGTATACATGAAATCTATCATTTGTTAGTTCCTTGTCAACCTCATGATTTGTGTTCAAGGCTCTTGAACCATATCTTGGTTGAACTTATATGTTTCCCGTATGATAAATGTATCTTGTTTGCTATCCTCTTATATGACACTGTAAAATCTTACTGGGATGTTTCTGGGTGTCAATGCAACAAACATGCCTTGTATGTAGAGGCAAGCTATCCTCTTATTTACACTTTTTGATTGCCTCATTTTTCCATGTTGGAAGTGCACAGTAATTTTAGCTTATTTCATTTATTTATAGAGGCAAGCATGTATTCTTCATATCAAACATGTCATACAACAAAGTAGTGGATGATACAACATATCCAAAAATAGCAAGTCTATTTTCTATAAATTTATGGAATTAATTAACTTGCTATTGTGTTTTTTTGCAGTCATATGAACAAGAATCAATTATCAGACTTGATTCCAAGAAATATTTTCCATCCTAACATGACACTTGAGCACTTGTAAGAAACACCATCGAATTTTGTCCCTCCTATAAACCTTTCCTTCCACTTTATATGAATTGCTTGGATTTAGATTCCTTGATAGCAACAAACTCAATGGGGAAATTCCTGATACAATTGGGCTTGTTAAGACACTAACAATATTGAAGGTGCTTGCTGAGTTATAAATCTATCTATTGTCTTATTAATTGGGATGCTTCTTCATAAATCATTTGGACATGATTTTACCAATTACAATTCTATTTTGTAGCCGTCTAGATAACTTTCTAAATGGATTAGTTCCATCAAATATCAGCCACCTCACTAACCTCTGTATTTTGTAAGTGAATCAGTAGCATCAACACCTTATCCTTATCATAAATTTAAAGTGGGAATCCATATGGTTCTTGTGAAATATTCCATTTTCATATGATTTAAGAGACTTGTTTTTAGGAATATGCTTGTAGCCATTTTCATATACTTGCAGTTATTTTATCTTTTTCTCATGAATATGCTTATGTTAAGTCTAAGTTGTCGATTTGAAGAATGTCAATATGCATGGAACAAATCCTATTGTTTTAATGATGAAGGCGTTGGTTGAGTGGTCTTGTCTGTGCATGGAATAAATCCTTATTTTGTTTAAAGATTGATGGGGGGGTTTTTTTTTTTTTTACTTTTTCTTTGCAAGATCGGACAAGTTGCAGAAGTCTTGAAATCTCAAGAAGCACGACTTATTATTCCTGTAGCTGTCCTTCATGCAATAGCTTTTGCCATTGGCTATTGGTTGTCTAGACTTTTAACATTTGGGGAATCCACTTCTCGTACAATTTCAATAGAATGTGGCATGTAGGTAATACTTACTAAATGAATTTAAAGAGTTAACGGACACAATTAATACATCCTAGTTTGTTTACTGTTGTTTGATTGAAGTAAAATCTCAACCCGAGTTACTAATATTGTACTTTTTATATTTAGTTTGCAGCATCAATTAAGAACCAGTATTACAAACAATCTCCATATGATAAAGCAAGAAGTGAATAAAGAAAATTTGTCTACTCCTATGTGAGTGCCTAATGGTCGTATACATTATGATATAAATTTTTGGATTGTATTTAGATATCTGTGGACATATTTTTGGATGAAGTTGGTCAAACATGTCTCAAGGTTAAATGTCACGTCCTGAGAGACTGCTGGTCTGGAAAATTCGGACAGCATCTCCCCTGTAATAATTCAAAATCCCTGGTACATTATGATAAAAGCCCACATAGCCGCTCACTAGTCCAACATATGTATCTAAAATACCAACTACAAATAACATATCAACAATGTATAACCACAAACAACATACCAACAATGTATAAACGAAAATCTCAAAGCATACCTGTATGACTCACAACAAAACAAAATATAAACTCCACAAGTCTAGAATAAAAGAAACTCTACAACCAGAATTATAACAACAAAGTCCACAGATATGAATATAAATTCAAAAAAAACCACACGAAATAAATCAAACAAATATTCCTCTTGCTGTGAGATAGGGGCAGACTGGCAGAACTCCAAGCTTCAAAGATAAGATCCCTATCTACTACCTGGGGAGAAAAAAAAAGAAATCGCAGGGTCTGGGTGGTGAGTATAAAATACTCAATGGATACTAGACAAATAGTGCACAACTAATATGTCAACATAAATATTAAAAAGATATACAGTCTCTTCAAAATGATACTTAGTGGACAAGGTCAAAAATACTACATATATCTCATCAGCTTCATCATATAATAGGTAATAGGTAAACATTATGTATGTAATGTCACACAATGTAACAAACATATATCATAACAAGTGCAACATACCATAAACAGATTCAGTAAAATAACTACCAATAAATGCATATACATCACATATGCAACACATATCACAGGCAATCTGCATGGTCACTGTCTGCACTCATCATCCCCAGACACCCATACAATGAACTGGGGCGCACGATAAGACAACTGCACACACTCCAACAACTAACCACTACGCTCGAGTGGGGAGTGGGTAGAATTTTCTCAGGGTAGCTATCTAGCTACTCCTGGTCACCCCCCAACATATTGCGACAATGCTCTCACCCATTTACCACTATCTCACAGTGGTCAAGTGAGTGCTAACCATAATAAATTACTATCAACTACACCTACTACTATCATGTATATGTTATGATGCTCAGGTCAACAAGTAATGATTACATTTACCTAGGCATAGTAAATCAGTGGTTAGACGATACAACAAATAAATGAGACTGTAGTGATAGCAACTAGATCATATCATAGGTCAATGACTAAGTACCAAGCATCGAGTGTAATAAGGATAAAGTCAAGATATCAAAAAAAGAGATTTATAATATGTCATGCACCACAAAAAGATCTGTACTGACCAAATACAAAAGTACCCACCTAGTATGGTAAACGTAGGAATAAGAACCCCAATAAAATTTCCGTATATAACAGAATTAACAAATCAAAATCCTACAAATTATAATATACAACACCCACTAAATATAATAATACATTTAAATTTTGCAGTAAAATAAATCCCTTAATACACAATAGTTTATCTCTCCCACTTAATTTATCTTACTCCACTCCTTTCCAATCCCTCATTCACTAATAATCACATAAACCTCAACTAATTCAAGATCTAAAACTAACTTAACCAAATCCAATTAAACTCATTCCAATTAAACTGTTAACACAATTAAACTGTTAACACAACAAGATCACTTATAATCCAATTAACAC
This sequence comes from Curcuma longa, assembly GCF_044706935.1. Classification (NCBI taxonomy): domain Eukaryota; kingdom Viridiplantae; phylum Streptophyta; class Magnoliopsida; order Zingiberales; family Zingiberaceae; genus Curcuma; species Curcuma longa. The sequence continues at coordinate 4,217,073 of NC_133869.1, forward strand.
AAGCTAACCTTAGTCGGATCTAAAGCTACTGGAAAAACAGATCTCAAGCTAATCCAAAACAACCAGTAAACTAACCTGATCTCTAGCTAATCCACCGACATCGGAAGAAAATGAGCAGATTTAGTTAACTTATTGACGATCACCCAAATTACATTATGCCTTTTCTGACTCTTGGGCAAGCTCATCACGAAATCCATAGTAACGTGCTCCCATTTCCACTCGGGTATCAATATCTCCTGATGTAACCCAGTTGGTCTATGATATTCAAACTTCACCTATTGACACACCAAACATCGCGCAACAAAGTCTGCGATATTCCTCTACATACCATCCCACCAATAAGTACGCTTTAGATCTTGATATATTCGAGTACCACTCGGTTGTATCGTGAATCTGAAATGATGTGTCTCCTGCAACAATTCCTCCTTAATCAGATGCTGTTCCGAAACACAAAGTTATCCTCGGAAACGAAGTATCCCCTCTTCGTCACAAAAAAACTCCCTCTGCTGTCCAAAATTCATCCTACTGCAGATAAACTGAATACGCTGATCACTTGCTTGTGCTGCTTTAATCTTCTCCACTATAGCTGACTGAGCAACCATCAAAACCAATACACCGTGCTGAGTCTAGCGATGTTATGCTAATCCCAATTTCGAAAACTGACGGACTAAATCAGTAACCGCCACCTAATGACTAGCCAAAATCCCATGAGACTTCCGACTCAAGGCATCAGCTACCACATTAGTTTTCCTTGGATGATAGCTGATAGTACAATCATAGTCCTTCAGATACTCCATCCAACGTCGTTGTCTAAGGTTCAGTTTCTTCTGAGTAAACAGATATTTCAAGCTTTTATGATCAGTGTATATCTCGAATGTAACCCCATACAAATAATGTCTTCATATCTTTAGAGCGAAGATAATAGCTGTCAGCTCCAGATCATGAATAAGATAATTCTTCTCGTGCTCCTTCAACTGTTGGGAAGCATACACAACTACTAGATCGCACTGCATCAACACCGTTCCAAATCCCTGGAATGATGCATTTGTGTAAAGTGTAAATCCGTCTTCACTAGAAGAAATCACTAATATCGGGGCACTCATTAATCACTGCTTAAGCTCCTGAAAACTAGTTTCACAAGTTTCTAACCAAATAAACTTTGCTCCCTTTTTGGTCAGACGAGTCAGTGGTGTTGCAATACTAGAAAACCTCTCTACAAATCTGCGGTAATACCCAACTAACCCAAGAAAACTGTGCACCTCCTAAACGAACTTTGACTGCTCCCAACTAGTAACTACCTCGATCTTCTAAGGGCCTATAGAAATATCTCGGTTAGATACCACATGTCCGAGAAATCCCACAGAAGATAACTAGAAAGCACATTAGTTGAATTTTGCATACAACTGTTCACGTCGTAACGTTTCTAAGCAGATGTTGCTCATGCTCCTCCTCGGATCGAGAATATATCAGAATATCATCAATAAAGACAATAACGAATCGATTCAAATACTCCAAGAATACCCAATTTATCAGATCCATAAATACGGTTGAAGCATTGGTGAGACCGAACGACATCATCAAAAACTCATAATGTTCGTATCGAGTATGGAACGCTGTCTTCTGCACGTCTTTGTCTCGTACTCTAAGCTGATAATAACCAGATCGTAAATCCATCTTAGAGTAAACACAAGAATCCTTCAGCTGGTCAAACAAGTCGTCCACCCGTGGCAAAGGATATTTATTTTTAATCGTAACCACATTCAACTGTCGATAATCAATGCACAACCTCATTGATCCATCCTTCTTCTTCACAAATAGGACTGGGGCTCCCCATGGTGATACACTAGGACGAATGAATCCCCAGTCTAATAGCTTCTGCAGTTGGATTTTAAGTTCCTCTAACTCCTTTGGTGTCATACGATACGGAGCCTTAAATACTGGTGCCGTGCTTGGAATTACTTCGATAGTAAACTGTACTTGCCTAGGAGGGGGCAAACCAGAAAGTTCGTCTGGAAACACATCCTGATAATCGCAGACGATATGAACATCGGAAAGATGAGAAACACTGCCTTCCTTTGTTTGCTTCAGAAACAGTAAATAACTTCAGCATCCTTCGTCTAATATTTTCTGTGTTTGTATTGCTGAAATAATGGATATTTCATTACTTCTAGTACCCACGAATTTCTATGCGGGTTGATTCGGAGGTCGGAAGGTAATCACTCTAGCTCGACAATCCACTGTAGCATGATAAGTGACTAACCAGTTCATACCAAGAATGATATCAAACTCCACCATCTCTAACACTTGGAGATCCATCATAAGGATATGATCGTCGAAATCCAACGGACATCTCTTAATCTCTTGATTGGTAGTCAACACTTCACCTGAAGGCAACAATATTGTCAAACTATACAATCGTAATATAAGGATTCTCCCAATCTTACTCAGAAATAGTCTCGATATAAAAGAATGAAAACTACCAATATCAATAAGAGTATCAGCATACACAGAATAAACTGAAATCATACCCCGAATGATTGATCTCTCGTCCCGTTGTGCCTCCAGTCTGGTCGTAGCATAAATATGTCCAAACTCCGCACTAGTCGGTTGGGTAGCTGAATGGAATACAGACTTCCCCCGCTTTGGTTGAAGCTGACTCTGAGGCACTGATATCGACTGATGAATATATTGAGAAGACATACTATAGGAAGGTGGTACTGCTGGTAACTGTTGCTGCACTGGGGTCGCCGAATAATAGATCTCTGACCCTGTGGAGTTCTGTAGAGCTGTCGGTAACAATACATACTCTCTCCCCTATAACTGGTACATCTGTCCTAGAGGCGGTAAAGATTGCTGCTGACGGGGTGCTCTGAACCTCGGTGGTACCCTCTGTAGTTGAGGCTGTGTAGATCGTCCTCCTGAAGGGATAGTATTAGTGAGCTCCAACTGAACTCTCAGAGTGCAATCACTGATCATATGACCAGGATGCTTACTGTAGGGAATCCTATATATGCGACAAAACAACAAAATTTGCAGTGGAAAATAGGATCCCTTCCGTGATCCATGCGAAAAATTCATAAAAGTTTAGATCTATGAAATCCTATCTAATAGAGTATACTTTTGATGCGTGTCCTCCGCTTATCTTGCTCGTCCAAAGATTGTCGGATCTCTTGCACGTTCAAGTATCTGTGTCTCTATGCATATCCACACTAATACTCAATTTTTGGAAAAAACTTTAGTTGTGCTAGCAACCAACCTTGTAAGTCTCGGCCAAGCAAGAAGATAAGAGAAGAAGATGAACATCCAACTTCACTTTAGGGTAATAAAACTCTTTTATACCCAAGCTATGAATACCAAAGGTTTTTAGGCTTTCGGTATTCTCTCATCAATGCATGATTAATCCTATTAATCATGCATGATAACTTTCTCTTCCATGCATGATAATTTCCTCTTCTTCAATGCATGATTAATCCATCTTAATTATGTATGATGAATCAACCTTCATTATCAATTTGGTTTAATTTGAGTCTAAGTCAAATTCAAGTTGAGTCTAACTCAAGTCTTGGCCATCCAATGAGCTTAATTGTTCCTTTAGTCAAACTAAAATGAATCCATCTCCAAAATAGAATGTTATTTGTGTGTGATCCAATATGTTCTTGTAACATTGACAATGTCTCTAAAACTCATTTTAGAAACATAAGCAATGAGTGACATCTAGCAATGCATCATTGCTACTCAAGTGACAAGAATGCCGAGATCCGACATAACCTTTGTGACTATGATAATGTATGACTATGTCATTCTATCCTTGATATCTAGATTGATCAATGAGGCATAGACTGTGTTATCCCTTTATCAATCTTTGTGTTTCTTGATCCCCAAGTAGACTCACTTAAGCAAATGAGCTCAATATCTCATATTGACTCATTTGAGCATGACCATGCATTTCGTGGTCCTACTTTATCAAGAGGTCATAAGATGTCACTTCTGTTATATGGGAGGGATAGATCCTATCTACATCACTCACATCCCTCTGCATAATTCGTTACATACGCAGTGATCGCCTTTATAGTCCATTTTGTTACGGTTGACGTTTGACGACACCAAGTACATAACTCCTTATGTAGGGAACCGTAGTGACTTCAGGTCTAAGAACTATTCATATCAATAGTCATATGAGAAAGTTTATGACACTCATATAATAATCCATGAAACTTTCTTATGACAGGTCAATTCAATATACATCCTCTAATATATATCCATGTGTCAACTCGATATCCCATATTCATGACTTGTGAGATCAAGTCATCCAGTTGACCTACATGCTAGTCTCAACACATTAATATCGTCCCTGAATATTAATGCTTGACTAGAAATGATTAAGAATAGTGTTCTTTACATTATCTCACTATCAACTCAAACAATCGATATGATGTAGATTAGAACTAGCTACCCAACGATATTATTATACTTAGTAATTTGACATAAACATAAAGTAAGTATAATGATCAAATTCTTGCCTTTATTAATAATAGAATATGATATAAAAGTTTTTAATTAATCATCACATAATTGACACTAGGACTATTACTAACAATCTTCCACTAGCACTAGTGGCAATCACTGTAATATCTAATATCCAGTGACCTAGTGTGACCATCATTTTTTTTTGTGTCAAAGCCTTGGTTAAGGGATCTACGATGTTAGCATCCGTCAGTACTCTACATATCCTCACATCTCCTTTATTGATGATCTCTCGAATGAGATGAAAGCGTCACAGTATGTATTTGGTCCGCTGATGAGAGCGAGGTTCTTTAGCATGTGCAATAGTCCCATTGTTATCACAATAGAGGTCTATAGGGTCCGCTATGCTAGGAACCATCCCAAGTTCACTGATGAACTTGCGGATCCAAACAACTTCCTTTGCTGCATCAGACGCTGCAATATACTCGGCTTCTGTTGTAGAATCTGCGATTGTGTTTTGCTTCGAATTCTTCCAGTTCACAACACCACCATTCAAGCAAAACACATACCTTGACTATGATATGAAATCATCTCTGTCGGTTTGGAAGCTTGTATTACTATAACCCTTTACGGTTAGCTCTTTATCGCCTTCAAATATCAAGAAATATTCTTTCGTCCTTCGTAATTATTTAAGAATATTCTTGACCACTGTCTAGTGACTTTTACCTGGATCTGACTGGTATCTGCTCGTTATGCTCAAAGCACACGAGACATTAGAGCGAGTACAAAGCATGACGTACATGATAGATCCTGTAGCAGATGCATAAGAGATCTTATCCATGCGGTCTCTCTCCTCCTTAGAAGAGGGACATTCGAAAGAATCACACCATGTGACATCGGCAGAAATCCCTTTTTGAAATTCTGCATGATAAAATGATGTAATACCTTGTTAATGTATACACTCTGATTAAGGCCAAATAATCTCTTAGATTTATCTCTATAGATCTTGATGCCTAGAATATAGGCTGTTTCACCTAAGTCTTTTATTAAGAAATAATTCTTTAGCCATGTCTTCACATACTGCAGTGAAGGGATATCATTTCCAATGAGGAGTATGTCATCCACATACAAGATTAAAAAGACAATTGTGCTTCCACTAACCCTCTTGTAGACACAGGATTCATTTTTATTCTTATTGAAATCAAACTTTTTGATTGCATCATCGAATCGAAGATTCCAACTTCGAGAAGCTTGCTTTAGCCCATAGATAGACTTTTGCAGTTTGCATACCTTTTTAGCATGCTTTGGATTTACAAAATCCTTAGGTTGTTTCATGTACACATCTTCGAGTAGGTTTCTATTCAGAAACGCAATTTTAACATCCATCTGTCAAATCTCATAATCATGATAACCTGCAATAGCAAGCATGATCTGAATAGACTTAAGCATCACAACTGGTGAAAAGATTTCATCATAGTCAATACCATGAATCTGCTTGAAACCTGTTGCTATCAATCGCCTTTTATAGGTATGTATAAAACCATTCATATGAGTCTTTTTCTTAAAGATCCACTTACACCCAATGGGTTTGATCCCCTCAGGTGGATCAACAAAAGTCCATATTTGATTAGTGTACATGGATTGCATTTCGGACTTCATGACCTCTAGTCATTTCTCAAAATCTGGGCTCATCACAGTTTCCTGATAGGAGGTAAGATCGTTCAACTCAACAAACATAATATCATCGTGGTCAGACAAGAGAAATTAATATGAGATTTTACACAAAAGACACGATGCTTCAAAGATTGATTGATTTTAGTTTGACTAAAATATGATTTGAATTGGATTAATTGAGTTAAACTCAAGTGAATCAAATTGGATTATAGGATTAAGTCTAATTTGAGTTAGACTCATTTAGATTAGACTCAACCAAATTTGAATGAAATATTTTAATAAATTAATAATAGAGGAAGACTAAGAGTTTTTCTATTCATTGGATGAAGAGAAGATGAAGAGTTAACATGAGAAACATGTGCTCTATTTGAGTTTTAATTAACTTTAATGTGGGGAAGCAAAAGAGGAAAAAATCCTTCATATTCACAAGATAAATATAAAAAGGTTTTTTTTTGTATTTTTCAAGAAGAACAAGGTATTTTTGAGCTCTATTCTCCCCACTTTTCTTCCTCTTCTTTGTTTTGGTCGAATCTCTTTGTATGGCTAGCACCACAAAGGTAATTCTTCTTCGAAACTCGAAATCGTGTTCGTGTGGATACGCATGGAGGCACAGACACTTGAATGTGCAAGAGATCCGGCGAACTGAGGACGAGCGGGATAAGCGAAGAGCACGTTTCAAAGGTATAGATAAATAATTTCTATTAGATAGATAAATCAAATTTTGTACGAGTTTTTTTTCGCATGAATCGCTCGTTGGGATCCTATTTTCATTATAAATTTTATTGTTTGTCGTATATGATTCTCTACAATTATAATGTGGATTGTAAGACGAGTTTCTCTGCCTCTAAAAAAGTTTCAGAAATGAGACCATTAGTGGACGGACACCTTTCCATGCATAGGCTTTGGACATACTAACCATGTGGGTTAGGAACCAAGTAAATTTGCGAGTCCCCTACTTGTTTTTCTAATATTCGCTGTCAGTCTTTGTGTTAATAACGAATGAAAGAACGAACGAAAAAAGTGCTATTCATCCTCCTCTAACGTGTCCACCGATTCTACAATTGGTATCAGAGCAAGTCTGCTCTCGATAGGACTAACCGCCACATGAGCAAGACAACGAAGATAGAGAGGGAGAAATGTACAATTTCAAAAGTTTGTTTTAAATTTTATATAATTTATTTTAAGTGCAGGGAGAGAGTACACTATAAAAATCAATATCCTACTTTTAAGACTCAGATGACACCACTGGTGGTGAAGAGCAATCAATACTAGAAGCTCGGAGGAATAAAGAGCACATCACGTGCTTCAAGTGCCAAAATCGCGAATAATACAAGAATCGATGCCCGAAGAAGAAGACATAAAAGAAGGCAAAATCAAAATTAGGACATATGATTTTAATAAGTTTGTTTAGATATGAAAATACCTTTAGCTTTTCCATCATAGAATTATTTTTTCAGTAAATTTAGATCAGGTAAAAAATATTTTGACTAATTCAAAATCTAATAATTTAGATAAATTAAAATTAATAAACTTGAAAAATTTAAACATAGAAAATTTAAATAATTTAAAAATTTTAAATAATTTAAAAAATTTAAACTTAAAGATTTAAATAATTTAAAAAATTCAAACACAAAAAATTTAAATAATTTAATTAACTCAAAATTATTCAACTTAATTAATTTAAATTTAAATAATTTGACCAATTCAAACTTTACTAATTCAAATAATATAAAAAATTTAATATTAACAAATTTAAAAAAATTAAATAAATTTAAAATTTTAATTAATAAAAATAAATTAATTAATTTAAAATTTAAAATTTAAAATTTAGATTTTATCAACAAAAACTTATCTAATTTGACTAATTCAAAATTATCCAATTTGATAAATTTTAATTTAATTAAATAAAATAATAATATGATTAATTCAAATAATTTAACTAATTTCAATATTAATAATTTAGTTAATTCTAAAAATAAAATTAATTAAGATATTATTTTAATAAATAAAAAATTAAATATATTCTTTAATCTATTCAACCAAGATAATTCATAATTAAATAGTTTAATTTTAATTAATTTAATAAATTTAAAAATTAATAATAATTCAATCACAAAAGATAAAATTAATAATTATTAAGATAAATTAAATAATTTAAATTTAATTAACAACTTAGTGTTAAATAATTAAGATAATTCTAATAATAAGATAAATTCAAATCCCACCAAGATAAATACTAAAATTAATAATTAAATTAATAAAAATTTAAAATTAAATTTGAAAATTCTTACAATAAATTTTTAAATTTTAAAAATAATTATACAAATTTAAATATTAAAAATTTAAAATTAAATAATAAAATTAATTACAACGTATACCATTTAATTATGAAATAATTAATAATTTTAAAATTTTAAATTAAATTTAAAAAATATAAAATTAAATTTTGAAATTTAAAAATTATTCTATAAATTTTAATAAGTCAAATTTAAATTTTAAAAACTTAAATAAAATTAATTATGATGAAGTTCTATTTGATTATGAAATATAACACAATTAAAATTTAAAATTAAATGATCAATCCTTAATAATTCAAAAATAAATTTAATTTAAAAATAAATTTATAATTCAAATTACAAATTTATAATTTAAAAATAAATTAATAATAATTCAAATAAATACAACTAAAATCCATAAATCTTTATAATAAAATATTTATAATTATAAGACTAATTTAAAATATTACCTAATAAAATAAAATTTAATAAAATTTAAAATGTGTTAAAGTGGATTGACACATTCGTGAATCTACATGAAATATATCAAATCAATAATTTGATACAATCTTAGAAATTAAAATTTATTTGCCTTAATTGACTCATACTTACCATGTACATGCATATGCTTTACTTTATATGCTCATAAATGTCATGTCATCATATTTACTTATTGCTTAATCTAAAAAAGTTAGTTAAGGACAAATTGTCATATCCTGAGAGATGACTGTCTGAAAAATTTCGACAGTATCTCCCTTGTAACAATTCAACTTTCTTGAATACAATTTAACATAAGACTCACACGACCGCTCAACAATACAATACATATATATAAACTACTAAATTGTATGAATAAAGGCTCACACGGCTACACACTAATCCAACACATGCATGTAAAATAGCATACTACAACGTATACCCAGTAAGGTACAACCACAGCAACAACCGAGAACAAACTCCACCAGACTACGAAATGAAAACTGCGCGAGCGAAATTAAAACAATGATAAAATTCAAGTATACGAACATAAGTCCAAAAGCCATACATCCAAATACAAATCAAAATCATACAAAGAAAATAATGACTCCTTCTCCTGCTGTGAAATGACATAACTGACAGATCTCCTTTGACATTAGCAGTAATCTCTTATTTACTACCTGAGGAGACAGAAAAATTCTAAGGTCTGGGTGGTGAGTACAAAATACTCAATGGATGATCAGACAAATAGTGCATGCTTAAAAATATACATTTTACAGAAAAGATTTACAAAGGAATAATAACAATAATCAACCAGTGATCAGTACTACTAATAAAGTAATATCAGTAATAAGTCTATAATGGATCTCATATAATGCAGTAGTCCGTATGAATGACAATGTCACACATATGCAACAACCAAGAATCAACCAAGTATACATCCAAATGCAATATCTATATACGGTCTAATACCTATATAATGCATATAATACATGTATATGCATGATGCAACTGTCACACTCATCCCAGTACTCACGTATATATGACGCTGGGGTGTCCGACATCAAACTGTCATAAATCCAGCCTACAACAAAGTAGTCTAGTGGCAAAATAATAGGTAGCCATGTATAACTATATACATCTTATGACTAATGTCTGTTCTTCATACTCGTCCCTGAGTATCACTTCTATACTCTTTGAGTACCTCCATGAGTATCATTTTCATACTCTGAGTACCACTACTCCGCGGTGATGGGGACACAAGACATTGACTCGGCTGTGTACATGCCATACAACTACCATCTGTGATGGAAATAAGGAATTCCTAACCACCTATTATATAACTTGCCACTACAGGCCAACTATCAATAACGATTAACCCACAACATTGAGAATTATAATTGTTACATATATCATGATGTAATGATCAAACAACAATAACCAACATCTACTATGCTAAATCAACATGCATTGATAGTAAGATCTCAATTGATCACAGGTATCATAATCAAAAATAATAAACAATAATCACATAAATAACAAAGGGTTCGTACAAGCAACAGTATAGATGTTCATAAGGGCAATCGAATCAAGGACAAACATGGAATAAACATGAGTACAACTAAGGTATCCAACTAATAATAAACAGGAGTATGATTATGATATCCAATCAACTACAAAAGAAAAATAACATGCACTAGGAAAGAAATAACTCTATATTGATCAAATACAGGGATTACCCACTTGATATGACAAATCGTCAAAATAAAAATCTCTTTGTATAACAGGATCTACAAATCAAAGTCTTGTAATTTACAAAAAAATACAACACCCTCTAGACATAATATTATATTAATTTTTATTAAAGAAAATCCTAGCCAATTCTAAGGTTAATCTAACCTAATTAAACTCTAATTAATTCAAGTTAGCCTAAACCGGATCAACTAGGATCAACACAAGCCAATCCATCAGATCCAAAGGTTTGACACTAACTTACCCAATTAAATCAAATTAACACAACTCAGTTAATTTAATTTAAGCTAACCTCATTCCAATTAGCTCAATTCTCACTTAATCAACCGGATCCAACAATAACCAATAAAACAGAAACCCTAAGTCCAATAGATTAATCCCAATCAAATCCAACCGAAATCCTAAAATCTAACAGCACAACCAAACCTAAATAGCCATAAACAATTCCAGCACAATCCTAACATAAACAAAACCCTAACACTGACAAATCCAAGAACAAAATCCATTCAACCCACTCAATCCCAATACCATTGGAATCCAATAGCATTGAAAATAAAACCTAATAGAATTCAAAACAACTCACCTCAGCTTATCGGGCCAAAACCTGCACAGACACCATCGAGCCAGTCTTAGTCCCCCATCCTCTCCCGCATTCACGAGCCCTGCAGGGCTGGCACTTTTATTTCCAGCAGCCATGATGGCCCTGATCCTCTTCTCTACCGCTGACGGTGCTTAGGCATCTCCGATGGACGGCGAGCAATGCAAGAGTGGCGCGGCGGGCGGAGTCCACTCTGTTGGCTTCGGCGATGACAACAAACAGAACGTAGAAGTGGGAGAAGGGAACACTGCTAGGGTTGCTTCTTCCCATCACTTCTCTGGCGGTCGACGAGCAGACCAGCGACGACGCGACGATCGACCAAGATCAAGGATGGCACCGCACGATTCAGAGAGGACGACGAACAGGGGCTCTATGGAGTCTTCTCCCTTCTCACTTAGGATTTGGTTGCTTCTCTGGCAAGGCGAGCAGAGAAGATCGGCGGCTGAGGTCTTCTCCATGCGACGGGCAGCGAAGGGCGCGGTGGTAGGGCGGCGTGCTAGATCGATGCGTAGGGCAAGCGGTGGCGGTGGTCTTCTCCACACGGCGGGTGGCGAAGGGCGTGGCGGAGGATCGCGGCAAAACAGAGAGGAGAAGGTGCTGCTAGGGCTACTCGCATCGGCTCCCTCTTCAATCGGCCTTCTTTATAACCTTCCTACCTGAGGTCCTCGCTGGCGGACATGGGCGGGAGTAGCGGCGTCCGTCGGTTCCGCTAGACTCGGGTGTTGCGAGAGACGCGACGTCGGCATCGCGGGTCGTGCGGAAGGGCGGAAATCGCAGTTATAATGAGGAGTAACAATAACTTTCAAACGGGATTAGGGTTTGGGCTAAATTGGCTTAAAACATAGGGTTTACTATAACAATTGAATTGGTTATTGTAGCGAATCAAGTTCAATCTTGGTTCGCTTAGTTCACTAACCAAATGACCTCTAATTTGATCCAAACTAGTTTGGTTCGATTTGTCTTCACAAGACGAATCTTCTCATCCCTTTTATTTTATCAAAACCTCTTTTATCATGAACCAAACTAAGTTGGTTCAATTTGGTTCAAAATTGAATCATTTGGTTCACTAATCAAACGACCTTTGATTTGACTCAAATCAGTTTCGTTGATTTCGTCTTTGCAAGACGAGTCCCATTCCGCTCTGATGCCAGGCTTAGGCCCAAAATGGACAATATCATACCATTATGGAGATATTTTGATTCTATCGATACTAACAAGTGGTATTAGAGTCATGGTCTATGTAGAGCCATTTGGGGACCCTTAAGAAAAACGAAGGAGGTAGGAGAGGCCCGTACCATGAGGATAATTGTAGGGGGGCTCCTGAGGGAGTTCGGACTCGAACTATGAGGATATGGTAGGGGGCTCCTGAGGGAGTTCGGAATTGGACTATGAGGATAATGGTAGGGGGCTCCTGAGGGAGTTCAGACCCGGATCATGAGAATAATGGTAGGGGAGCTCCTGAGGGAGTTTGAACCCAGAACATGAGGATAATGGTGGGGAAACTCCTGAGAGAGTTTGGACCCGGATCATGAGGATTTGGTACGGGGGCTCCTGAGGGAGTTCAGACCCGGACCATGAGGATAATGGTAGGGGAGTTCTTAAGGGAGTTTCGACCCGGACTATGAGGATAATGATAGTGGGGCTTCCAGTGGTCCTTTGTTTGAGGGGAGAATTGTTGGGATACAATCAAAGTCCCACATTGGAAATACATAAAAAAAAATCATGGGTTTATAAGATGGAAGATAACTTCATTGGTATGAGACTTTTTGGGTAGAGTCCAAAAATAAAACCATGAGGGCTTAGGTCCAAAGTGGACAATATCATATCATTGTGGAGATATTTTGATTCCATCGGTACTAACACAAATGACTGACTGACACTTGCCAACATAGTATGAGGGTGGGGCGAGATGATAGTATGTTAGAGAAGCTTGGTCTAGATAATCATGTGGGATAAGGAGTATCTTATTTAGTCTGCTTAGCTAAGTTGACCTAATTGAAATTACTTCACCACATCCTAAATTAGGTAGAATAGGATTTTTCAAGAACTTGATTAAGATCATAATTTTTTAAAAAGACTTTGTTTAAGGATGTGGTCATTTTTTTGATAATCAAGAAAGCCCTTGCCTCGCCACAACCTAGAAGTCGATTTTTGAAATGTGGACTTAACTAACTCATGATTAAATTTAAATCTAACATAAGGTCAAACACTCATCAAAATTTAATTTAATTAATAAAGATAAAATTAATAAAATATCTTACAAAAACTATAAGGCAACCTCTGTATGCTATGTGTTGAGACACTTAAAATGGATGAGATGTTAAGGACAATTAAATTATCAAATTTTAAAAATACTTTTAAGAAAAACTATAAAATTATTTTCTAAAACTACTTTCAAAAATTTAATAGTTACTTAAAATTCATGCTTGATGTATGTATCTATATTATAGTTTTAAAATATTATATATTTAAAAATTGATTAACTAATACTTAGACACAGAACTTTTAGGTCAACACTAAGTCTAGAACCCTAAGACACCTGGATAGAAAATTCTTTTGGTTAATAAGAATCTACTAAAAGAGTGTCTAGTTGAGGGAGAGAGGATTCTTAAAAGATTTTATTTTCAAAAGACCTATTAAAAATATTTTTTGAAAACTCAATGGTTTGAACATTATTTTGTAAATTGTTCTTTTGATTCAGAATAACCCTTTAAGACATATAGGGAGATTATCTTGTGGTCAATAAGGAGTCCTAAAGAAGTGTCAAATTTAGGAGGAAGTCCAAATTGAAAGTTCAGTTAAAATTCATAGTTTAAAAAATAATTTTGAAAATTATAAACTATTTATTCTATTGACTTGGATTAACTTCTTAGACACATAGGAGATTGCTTTGTGATTAATAAAGAATTTTGAGGAATTGTCAGATCAAGAGGGAGGTTTAAAATCAATAGAGCAAAATTATTTTAAAATTATTTTTTATAAATCATTGAAAAAATTTTTAAAAAACCTTTGAAAACCATTTCAAATTCATATTCAAAATTATTTTAAAATTATTTTTTTAATTTAGGTTAAATCCTAAGACACATAGAGAGGTTACTTTATAGTTAATAAAGAGTCCTAAGAACATGTAAGGTTAAGGAGGAGATCCTAGTTGAAAGAGTAATAAATATTTTTCAAAAATCATCTATTTTATATTTCTAAAACACATTTTAAAACTTTGGTTTGAAAATCTTTTAAAAACTTATATTGAATTTTTTTTGGAAAAACTCTTTTAAAAAATTATTTTAAAAATCTACTATGGTTTTTGAAGAACTGTTAAGATTAAGTTGTAACCATAGGACATACTATAATTGTTAGTGCAATATAACAAGTTTTTTGGATGTATGAATAAAAAATTTAGAATTCTCCTAGATTTATAAACTCTAATCTGATTTTAAACTTAAGAAATTGTCAAACATCAAAAAGTGGGAGATTGTTGGTGCAAGAAGCACTAGTCTGTCCTCAAAGTTTTGATATTTGACAATATACCTAGGTCTGGTCAATTTAACCAAGGGTTGATCTAAACAAGACCTAATATTTGGATGTGAGTGAAGTCTGGTCAGGTCAGTTTGACCAGAACTCTAGTTAGGTAAATGTGACTAGAAGTATAGTCAAGTAAGTTTGACTATAAGACTAGTGAGAAGTACTAGTCAGTTGGATCGGACAAGGAAGTCCTAGTCAGGTTGACTGGATAAGGAAAGTCCTAGTTGGAGGCTAAACAGGGAAAGTCCTAGTTGGACGCTAGGCAAAGGAAGTCCTAGTTAGAAGCTGGGTAAGGAAAACTCAGTGAGTGAAGTTGGGCAGGAAGTCTTGGTTGGAGGCTAGGCAGGAATATTAGTTGGAGGCTGGGTAGGAAGTGCTAGTGAGTGAAGCATGGCAAGGAAGTTCTAACTGGAGGTTAGGCAAGAGAAAGTTCAAGCAAGTCAAGGGTGACCGGATATTTGACAAATGAGAAGTCTACCTATGGAAGTGACTAGTCCTAACTGGAGGTTAGACAAAAAAAAGTCCAAATAGGTCAAAGATGATCAAATGTTTGACAGATGGGAAGTCTACCTATGGAAATGATTAATCCTAATGGGTAAGCCCGGTAGATTAGATCTATAAGGTAAAGACTTAGGTAAGCCTAGTAGGTCAGACGAACTACAGGTAGGCTTAGGTTACTTTATTTGTATGTATGTTTATCTTGCAAGAACCAGGAGTTGGAAGCAAGATTGAAGAAGCATAGGAGGAGCAAACAGAAGCAGTCGAACCAAGTCCGGTCAACTCAAGTCAAACCCGAGTTGATTGGATCCGAGTGCTCGGATGTTACACCAGGCGCTCGAACGGTTCAGGCACCCCTGGATGGTCCAAGTGCCTCGATAAAAACTGAAGAGATCGGATCGAATCAAATTGGATCCAAACACCCGGATAAGAATCCAAACGTCTGGAAGAGTCTATATAAGGGACTCAACATGCGCCACAAGGAACATCTTCTCTATTCCTCATTCTTCATCCTGTGGTGATGCTGAATGTGAATGGAGCTAAGCTCGTGCGACCAAAGAAGCTCCAGGAAGGGTGCACTGTACTCAGGACTTCTAGATCGACCTACTCGAGATTTGGTTAATTCTTTTAAAGAGTTATTATCTTGTATTTTATTATTATAATGTGGACTATAAGACAGATTTCTCCACCTTCGAAAAAGTTTCAGAAAGGAGACTATTAGTGGATGAGCACATTCCCATGTATAGGCCTTGAACGTACTAACCCTGGAAGGTTAGGAACCAAGTAAATCCACGAGTCCCCTGCTTATTTTTTTAATATCCGTTGTCAATCTTTGTGTTAGTAATGAACGAAAGAATAAACAATGAAATTGTTATTCACTCTTCCCTCTAGCATGCCCATCGGTCCTACAATGCATGCGACATTGGTAGAACATGCGGCACAGGTGGAACATGTTGCATTGGAAACTTATAGTCTTGACGGCGATCCCTCCCTCCTCTCTCCTCAACAATTCGAGTCCATTGCTCTTGTCTAGTTTTTTTTGTACTTCCTCCATGTTGATACCTTTTTGTTCGGGCAAGTAATTCATCATTATCTCAGGGCAGTTTCTTGGCCAGAGATCAAAAAAATCACTATCATGGAGACCTGGGGAAAAAACTCCTATTAAAATATCTAGTGCTATCGTGGGCACTTCTAACACAGCTCGGGTAAACCTCTACATGTACTCCCAGTGAGATTCTTGCCACTTTTGTTTAAAGTTGAAAAGATTCAAAGGGATAGAGGGATACCTCTCGGAGCTTGAAAATGCCGCAAAAATAATACTTCAAAGTCATTAAATGATTGGATGGAACCTAGCATAGGGTGTTAAATCACTGCTAAGATGGTCCCATGAGGGTCGTAAGGAAAATCTGGCATTTCATGCCATCCAAGTATTGGTGGAGGAGAGCCGAGTTTTCAAAGCGATAGTGATGCTCCTTAGGGTCTGTAGTGCCATTGTACTCATGCACCTGCAGTGGCCGAAAGTTGGGCGGTAACCCCTCCTCCAAAATAGCAGTCGAAAATGGTATTTGTTGAGCTGCAGTCCTCCCCAATAACTGCTCGATAGGACTGCCTGTCTTGACTGGGCTAATCGACTTGATTGAACTAACCGATTTGACTGGGCTGGCTGGCTTTCGCTTGACATGAGACGTAGAGACTACTCTTTTCGAGCTTCGTACAAATGGTTCGCCCTCCGAAGTGACTTCTACTGGAACTCCTACTTCCTCCCAAACAAGCATGGTTGGTGTTGGGATCGTCCTGGTACGTTGCGCGTGTTTACATATTTCATAAATGTGCGTAGCGGAAGAAAAATAAATAATTATAACTAATTATTACAACACTTGCAACACATGCATGCAAATACAACAGGTACAAGACATGACTGAAATTTAAAAATTTTCAGAAAAATAAATATTATACGCATATCTGGTTTATGACATTCAGCGAGAATGACATTAATCAAGTGTCCCTTGTCAAAGTTCTGCCTCTATTGGTGATCCACGTCAAGTACTCTTCTTGATGGTTTCTCAAGCCATGAGTCGTGTTATCGTCTTCGGTACTAGTTGGCGATTGGTAACGATCGATTCAAGAGAAAAATTCTAATAATCAAAACATGCAACAATATTTATCACGATTAATTTTCAGGATTTTCTATCACCGACACTCGTATTCCCGATGTAGTTTTTGGTGGTCAACCTTTGACCGCTCGTTTGGGAAAAATGATCGAAACCTTTCCGACATTGATGGAACAATTCTATAGAAGCTTCATAAGTTTTCGCAGAGATGGTAGATGGTCGTCAGATGACTGAGGTTGATTCGGCAATGGTCGGACAGCCTATCCAATGGTTGTAAATAATTTTCGACAACTGGACAGCAAACTCCGATGGTAAAATCCTAATACAACCTGATAGCAACTCTGACATTGACGTGGCAGTGGCTCCGGTTCGACATCAATTTCGGCAGTGGTTCCACTCCGACAATAATTGCGGCAGCGGCTCCGGTCCAGCTGTGGCTCTGTTCTGGCAGTGGCTTTGTAGCTATTCTAGCCGTGGACAACAAGACAGTGGCTTCACAAGCCTCTGGTGGCAGATTGAGTTCCCGACATGGATGGAAGAAACTGATCAGAAGAAGGGAGAAAGCGGTGGTGGCATCCAATGCTGACGGAGTCCAACATCGACGAGTCTCTGCTCTCAGCCAAGGAAGAGCTCTGTTTCTTGACGGACGGTGCGAGTGAGAAGGGAGAGAGCGGCATGTGATCCTTCGCACGCGGTTGGTGACTCTTTCTCGCAATCAAGCAGAGACCGAAGGCGGCGCCGGTCGGCGTTTGGGAGAATCACAATTAGGAGGAGCCAAAGAATGCGGCGCTCGATAGGGAAGTCACGGACCGCAGGTAGGCCTGCGATGCTCGGGAACGAC
The DNA here is from genome assembly GCF_044706935.1 of Curcuma longa. NCBI lineage: Eukaryota > Viridiplantae > Streptophyta > Magnoliopsida > Zingiberales > Zingiberaceae > Curcuma > Curcuma longa. Next base: position 4,235,286 of record NC_133869.1, read on the forward strand.
GATGCTAGGATTTGGCTCCTCCTCCTCCTCCTCCTCTCCTATGCGGCCGAGCAAAGGTAGCGCTAGGGTTCTAGGACTTTCTCGCGGACGAAGAAGAATAGGGGCTAGGGTTTCTCTCGTTCTCTCGTACATAGTCGAGCAAGCATACCTAGGGTTTCAGCCTCTTCTCCTTAAATCGTGATCGCCACGTCCTTCTTGTCGACGAATGTAGGATTGCGAGAAGTCGACGGAAGGGGGCTCGCGAGAATGCGTTCAGTGTTTGAGCGGATAGAACCAGGGAAAGAAAAAAATCGAAGGCTTAAACTAGGTTTTTAAGGTTTACTGTAGTGAACCAGTCCGATTACTATAGCAAACTGGATTCAATTTGGTTCAAAATTAAATCATTTGGTTCAATAATCAAACAACTTTCGGTTTGATCCAAACTAGTTTTGTTTATTTCGTCTTCATAAGATAAAACCCCTTATCTCTTCTGTTTTACCAAAATATCTTTCATCATAAACCAAACTAAGTTGGTTCATTTCATCTTTGTAAGATGAAGTTTATTATTTTTCTTTTATTTGGTCCAACTAAACTTTCATTCTCTCGATCTGAAAAATCAAATTCTCAAACTTGTTTTAAGGCCTTCAGAGAAATCATAGTGCATGTGACTCAATAGGTTCCCAATTATATTTGTCATCTGTAATTAACCATTAATTGCGGAATGATCATGAGTAGCACCTAGTAGTACATCATGATCCCCAATTGATTGAAAAATTAATGATTGATTCCAAAATAATTTTTAAACCCTTCAGCAACTATAATAAAACATGTCTCGTTTCTTTTACCATCTTATACCCGCTTAGTTTAGGACATGATTTATATGTGCCAGTCCCTACTATGTTGATTACGTCACACATACCCCAAACTTGCTTTCTTATGCTATGGATTCAAGTTACTTGCATATGTGTTCAAGAGTACCATACTCTTGACATGTAATGTTTTGACCAAAGACTTTTAGTAACAACCTTAACAAGCGGCCGAAGGGTATATGTTTCTTTTTATAAAGAGCGATGAATTCTCTGTGGGTTATTCAAACACTTTCAGACACTTCGATTTATATCTAATTATCCCAAGTCCACGTCTCTTTGGAGATGTTTGCTTAAGATGTCAAAGTATAAATCTCCATGACCAAGGTGACATGAATACCACAAGTCAAAGGAAAACTCGCACTTAAGCTGTATTGAGATCTTCATTGATATATGTATAGAACCATATGAAGTCTCATGGTTAATCACTCCAATGAACTAGTTACCTTTCACTAGCATCCACGTTTAACTCTCAACATCTAATGTCTCCAGTCAGTGAGAATAGTTGTTTGGCAAATTAAGGAGTTTAAAACGTGCTAGTTTCAATAGAATCGATGACGTCCATGTTCATCGATTCATCGACTAGGAATAATTTCAATACATTCATAATTGCACATATAGAGATGTTCACAAATTATGATCTAATCACAAATTCCCTCATACTATGAATTATATTACGGACATTCAATAAATGAATTTAAGATCCAATCAAACACATAGAGAATGTACACTCAAATAGTGAATTTCTATTTATCCAATAAATAGTATAACCATAAGGCGATTGCTTTAGGACACCTCTCAAATATAATATACTCTCACTTGACCTAAGGTCATCCGCTATGGTATCTAATATCACGCATCTCTATATATTCCTCAAATTTACTTTGAGGTAAAAATTAAAGGATCCACAAGGTTCCTTTCGGTAGGAATATTCTCGATCTGTATTTCTCCTCTATTGATTACTTGTCTGATCAAATGATAACGTCGAAATACGTGTTCAGATCAATGGTGAGACTTAGGTTTCATCGCCTGTATGATTGCTCTATTATTGTTACAGTAAGTAAATAATGTTTCAATAATGGTTAGAATCACTCTTAAGTTCAGTGATAAACTTCCTGATCCAAACTACTTCGTTTGCTGCTTCGTTTGTTGTAATGGTATCTTATTTGAAACACTTTCAACTTATTGCACCATAATTTAAAGTGAATATGTACCTAGACTATGATTTATAATCATCCTTGTCTATTTGGTAGCTGGTATCAGTGTACCCATGTGTAACTATATCACCATCTCCATATATCAAGAATACATCTTTAGTTCTTTGCAAGTACTTAAGGATTATCTTGATAGTCGCCAATGATCCATTCCTCGATCTGATTATTATCTGCTCGTGACACTCAGAGCACATGATACATCGGGCTTTGTACATATTATGGCATACATGATAGATCTTATTGCCGAAGAATAAAGAATCTTACTCACGTAAATCCTCTCATCTATGTGCATAGGGTATACATACATTTTTACTGCTTTTATTGCACATCTTTATGCATTTCATGATAATACTTTGTGTTTGTCACACCCTTTATTCGTGCATTAGGCATATTTTCTCTATTTCCTAGTTTGGAGATCTGCTCTCGTGTTTGTGCATTTGCAGGATAGAATTTGGAGCAAAATAAGGTGAAACGGAGAAAGAACAAAAGAAGGCAAAGCCTACAGGGACCGTGCCTACAAGGCACGACCGTGCTTCATCACCCGAGCCAAGCTGTGTGTACCGTGTCCATGAGACACGGTCGTGCCAATCCTACAGAAGATCAGCTGCTCCAGGCCGTGCCACAAAGCACGGTCGTGCCTTCAATCCAGAGCTAATCAGATCACGGGCCGTGCCTACAAGGCACGACCGTGTCCCCAGTACCAGAAGCACCACCAGCTGGAGCCGTGCCTATGAGGCACGACCGTGCCATTTTCCAGATTGAAACCAGCTTCGGGTCGTGCCTACAAGGCACGACCGTGTCTATTTTCCAGATCAAGACCTGTTTAAGGTCGTGCCTATTAGGCACGGCCGTGTGCCAATGTTGAGGCGTGCTTCTTGGGCCGTGCCATGAGGCACGACCGTGTCGCGTCTGGGGGCATATATAAGCATCTCTTAAAACCCTAAAAAAGGGGGGGAGCTCTTGGAGGTGAATCAAGGACACCACAGCCGCTATCCGGAGAAGAATTCAGCGATCCATCCATCCATCTAGGACTACTCCGCCGATTCCATCCACCGTCGACGAGGAGATTGCAAGTCAAGGAAGATTGTACACATTGATAAGTCTTTTGCCCTTTTTCTCTTTCAGATTTAGGAGCAAGATGAACTACTATTCTTCTTCTTTGCATTGTATTTCCTCCGTCATGGAGTAGACCTCTAGATTCTAGGATGTAGGAGGAATCGAGATGTAAATGGATGATTGTAATCTATGGATTTGCTATTTGCCATGTTCAAGGATTTGATTATGCTTTGCTATATGGATTTGTGCCTTGCATTTATTTGATGATATGTTTATGAAGGCTTAATTTCATATGGATGAGAGTGAATTATAGTTTAATGGAAATCTTAGGATCGTATGACCGGGGTGCCTTGTGACAGAAGGTGAACCTTTAACCGGACTTTCCGAGGAGATTCTTAGACTGTAATGAATTCTCATGAGGGATAACTAACGGTTATTGATTGCTAGGAAGAGGTCCTTAATTGGGTACTCGGTGACAGAGAGTAGGATACCAGTAGTATTGCTGGAGTGCCCGGTGACAGCGGGAGAGCTATAGAACCAGGCTATCTAGGTATCATCTCGGACTAGTAGTCGTAACATTAGAGGAATCATGATTTATTCTGAAAGTCCTGACGAGGTCTAATTGGATATCTTGGTTAGAATCTCTGCATTGGTATAATCATTGAGGAATGGTAAGGAATCCATGATCAATCAACCATAATCTCGAGGAATCTGAAATCCTAGGATCGTTTTCCAATCCTGTCATTTAGCTGATTTCCCTTTGATTGAGGTTTAGGTACTTGACTTCTCTCTCTCTTCCCCCATCACCTAAAACTCGTATGTTCGCAACTCTTTTTGTGTAAAGTTTAGTGATTAAATTCCACGGTCCCTGTGGTTCGATATCTTTTATTACTTGACGACACCCGTACTCTTGTGGGAGCCTATCAAGTTTTTGGCGTCGTTGCCGGGGACCGTGCGCTATTTGTCATTAGACTTTTACATTTAGAGTCTTTTCTACACATACTTGCTTCCATTTAAATTCTTTTAATTTTTCTTTCTATTGGTACAATTCTTTGCAGATTTTTTTTCTTCTTCTGGAAGTATAATAACATTATCTTTTGTTGTGCATGCGTAGGTCCAAACAAGTGGAGTTTCCTTTTGACCCGGAAATTGAAAGAACTTACCGAAGGAGGCTTCAATCTCAAAGATTAGACACACAAGAACATACACCAGAAATCATGGCTCACAAATCTTTGAAGGATTATGCTGCACCTCATGCGAGAGGAATGTCATCTTGCATCGCCTTACCAAATATAGAAGCAAATAATTTTGAGATCAAACCTGGATTTATTTCCATGATCCAACAAAATCAATTTGGAGGCGGACCGAACGAAGACCCCAACCTACATTTGGAAATATTCTCAGATAATTGCAGCACAATGAGAATCCAAGGGGTTGGTTTTGATATTATCAGACTCATGCTATTCAAGTTCTCACTCAGAGATAGGGTGAAATCCTGGTACTACTCTCTACCTCCAAACAGTATCACTACTTGGGAACAATGTGAACAAGTTTTTCTCAATAAATTTTATCCCCCAAGTAAGACAACCCACATGAGGAATATGATATCAAGCTTCATGCAAATAGATGGTGAATCCTTATTTGAAGCTTGGGACAGATTTAAAGGGATGTTGAGACAATGTCCACACCACGGACTGGAAAGATGGCTAGTCATTCACACCTTTTACAATGGAATCAACTATCAAACAAAGGTATATTTAGATTCCGCTGCAGGAGGTGCATTGATGAATAAGAGCTTAGAGGAAGCCGAAGAATTAATTGAAAGTGTGGCTCTCAACCATCACCAGTGGGCTAACGAGAGAGGTAATAATCCAAAAACTCCTGGAAAGTATGAAGTGGACACTCTTACTCTTTTGACTGCACAGATGGAAGCCCTCAATAAGAGATTTGATAATATAAATGTCAGCAAGGTTAATGCGGTATCTTCATCATGTGAGATTTGTGGGGATTCTAGTCATACTAAGGAGATGTGCCAAGTGGGAGCACTTCAAGCTCAGATTGCTCAATATGAACAATGTGATGTCATTGGTACATTCAATCAGAGGAACAACCCGTACTCAAATTCTTATAATCCGGGTTGGAGGAATCATCCAAACTTCTCGTATCGCAACAACCAAGGGTCATCCTATCAAGCTGCACCGAAGCAAAGTGAAGAGGTGTCAGACACCCAAAAAATTCTGAAAATTTGGAACAACTTCAAGGTGACATGGTTAAGATCAATGAAAAATTAGATGACCATGATAAGAGGATGAAGATGCAAGAAACGCAAATAGCTCAAGATTAGTTCTTCCCTTTCATCTAGACAAGTGGGTGCACTCCCAGGAAAGCCAGATTTCAACCCTATGGAGCATTGCAAAGCTATTGAGCTGAGGAGCGGACGGATCTTGAAGGGTAAGGAACCTCAAGAGACTGCTCCTTTGGAGGGTATTACATGCACATCAGCCGCCGAGCAACCTCCTTCCTCTACACCTGATTATTGAAGATGAATTGGAGGAAGTTGAGACCGCTACGCCCGCTGAAGAACCGCCAAAGAAAACTCTAGTGCGTAATATACCTTTCCCTCAAAGGCTCCTGTACAAACAAAAAGATGATGAGTTTGAGAAATTATATAACAGAGTCAAAGACATCACGTTGGACATTCCCCTTCTCGACGCTCTTGTCGAGATGCCTAAATTTGCCAAGTTCATCAAGGGGCTCATGTCCACTAAGAATATAACTCAGGCCAAGCATACTGTGGCGCTAACGGAGGAAGTCAGCGCAATAATTCTCAACAACAAACTTCCTCCGAAACTCAAGGATCCAGGGAGCTTTACCATCCCATGCAAGATAGGTATGATTTCAATTGGTAGAGCATTCTGTGATCTAGGAGCGAGCGTCAGTATCATCCCCTACACAACAAGTGAAAAATATGGATACACGGATCTAAAGCTTACCACCATGGCCATCCAACTAGCGGATCATTCTTGTAGATATCCAATGGGCATAGTTGAGGATGTGCCGGTAGAAGTTGGAGGATTCACCGTCCCAACCGACTTCGTTGTGCTAGACATGGAGGAAGATCCGTCAATTCCTATCATTTTGGGGAGGTCATTCTTAGCCACTGCAGGGGCAAAGATTGATGTGAAAAATCACAAGTTGTCCCTAGAAGTGGGAAACAAAAAGGTAGACTTCAATCTCTCGCTTGACTCAAATGCTTACATTCCAGAAAAAGAACGTTGCTGCAGGCTGGATGATATCCAGCCAAAGAAGAAATGTTGTACCAATCCCTCACTTTGCCGATGGAAGAACCCGTACCGGCCGGGATAATAAGGAAGCTATATGAAAAAAAATAAAAATATAAAGTGCCACCCAGGGCTCGGTTACGAGATGTCAACCAATAAGCCCTGTACATTAGAGAATAAAGGGGTCGAGCTAAAGACCGTAAACAAGCGCTACTTGGGAGGCAACCCAAGGGTTTTCCTTTTTATGTTTCTATATTTTCTTTATTGCTTAATTTTTGATTGTTTTAGCAAGTTAGTAATAAACTTTGCATTGTTTGCAGGAAATTTTGGAGATACACTTCAAATAAAGCTAGGTCGTGTCTATTAGGCACGACCGTGTCTCCTAATAGCAAAGCAACTTCAGCGAGCCGTGCCACAAGGCACGTCGTGTTTCTCCCACAGAGCAATAACCTTTGCCTAGGTCGTGCCTCTCCACAGAATAACAACTCTTGTAGGTCGTGCCTAATAGGCACGACCGTGTGGTTTCACCAGAAAGAGCAACTTGGGCAAGCCGTGCCTATGAGGCACGGGCGTGCCTTGTCAACCGAATAATGCCTTCGACAGGCTGTGCCTATGAGGCACGACCGTGCCTCTTTACCTATAAAAGGGCACACGGTCGTGCGTACCCTAGCACACGGTCGTGCGCCCCCAAATCTCAAAATACTATTCATCTTCTCCTCTCCACCTCTCTTCCAACCTCTCCCAAATCCACTCTAATCCTCCTTCCTTCACTTCTTCCCCACTTCTTCTTCATCTCTCCACCATGATCCATTCGTAAAAATTTTCCTCTCCTAACCAGATTTTCTCTGTCTTTGCTTCTTCTCTCAGATCTAGCGACATGAGCAACATATTGAAGAAATTTCTACAGATCTGGAGGATCAAATGGGGGAGAAGAACCGGAGCGATGCAAAGGAAAGGAATCGGCAAAGGAAAAAGCTCCAACGAAGGAAAAGAGCAAAACTAAAGACAAAGGGAAAAGAAAGGCCATTGAAGAAGGTTCCGACAACATTCACGGCATCATCTTTTGGAATGATGATCAAAAGGCCAGGTATAATTGTCTTATTTCAAGAAAATTAGTTTGCTCTCGCTATGTTGATGCTTATACTATGGATACCTTAGGGCTTAAGGATGACATAGAGTGGATGTTGGATAACATAGGTTGGCTTGACTTTATGAACATTAGGCATCCAACATACCCCAAAATCACCTTAGAATTCCTTAGCTCTCTAGAGGTCTACTTTACCACAGATGAAAACTATAAGGGAAAAATCAATTTCAGATTATTTAACGAGGAATATAAGTGGACTCTAGAAGATTTTAATAACTATTTTTGGTTGCCGACTGATGTGACTAGGGAATTGGATAAGAAGTTTAGCAGTAGCCGATTTTGGAAGATGATCACTGATATTGAAGAACCCTATGACCCATCCAAATCCAAAGCCTCGTTAATGCAAAACTCAGTCTTTAGGTATCTTCACCGCGTCATGACCAAGACAATCTTTGGTCGAGCTGAGAGTGACGGCGTGGTGAGGAAGATGAAACTTTATTGCATCTGGGCAATGCTTAATAAGGTAGAATTTAACTCAGGGTTCCATTTCCTTCAAAACTTGGCTAAAATAGCTAAACCAAGTTTCTTTTTTAAAAAGATGAGTGCTATTCTTCTTAATCGTCTATTCACCCCCCCTCTAGTCGGTCCAACTCGATCCAACAGTTCAAACCTAAATCGTTTGGTTCAATAACCAAATGACATCCGATTTGATTCAAATTAGTTTTATTTATTTCGTCTTCATAAGATGAAGCCCCTCATCTCTTCTGTTTTATCAAAATATCTTCCATCATAAACCAAACTAAGTTGGTTCATTTTGTCTTCGTAAGACAAAGTCTATTATTTTTCTTTTGTATAGTCCAACCATACTTTCATTCTCTCGATTTGAGAATTAAATTCTCATACTCATTTTAAGTCATTTAGAGATACTTATAGTGTATGTGACCCAATAGGTTCTCAATTATGTTGGTTAGTCTGTAATTAACCATTAATTGTGGAACGATCATGAGTGACACCTAGTAGTACATTATGATATCCAATTGATCGAAAAATCAACGATTGATTTTAGAATAATTTCTAAACCCTTCAGCAGCTATAATGAAATGAGTCTCGTTTATTTTATCGTCTTATACCTGTTTAGTTTAGGACATGGTTTATATGTGTCAGTCCCCACTAGGCTGGTTATTTCACACCTAGCTCAAGTTTGCTTTCTTGTCCTGTGGATTCAAGTTACTTGTACATGTGTCCAAGAGTATCATACTCTTGACATGTAATTCTTTGGCCAAAGATTTTTAGTAACAATCCTAACAAGCAGTCGAAGGGTATACATCTCTTTTTACAAAGAGAGGTGAATCTTCTGTAGGCTATTTAAACACCTTCGGACACTTCGACTTATACCTAATCATCTCAGGTCTATATCTCCTCGGAGATATTTGCTTAAAATATCAAAGTATAAACCTTCATAACCAAGATGACTTGAATACAATAAGTCAAAGAAAAACTTGCACTTAAACTGCACTGAGATCTTTATTGACATATGTATAAAACCATATGAAGTCTCATGACAGATTACTTCAAAATTAGTTACCTTTTACTAACTAACATCCACGTTTAACTCTTAACATCCAATGTCTCCAGCGAATGAGAACAGCTGCTTGGCAAATCAAGGAGTTTAAAATGTGCTAGTCTCAACAGAATCGATGACGTCCATGTTCATTAATTCATCGACTAGGGATCATTTCAATGCATTCATAATTGCATATGTAGAGATGCTCACAAGTTGTGATTTAATCAAAAATTCTCTCATGCTATGAATTGTATTGTGGACATTTAGTAAATGAGTTTAAGATCCAATCAAACGCATAGAGAATGTGCACTCAAATAGTGAATTTCTATTTATCCAATAAATAGTATAATCATAAGGCAATTATCTTAGGATAATTCTCAAATATAATAATCGAACCATGCCTAAGTGCTTTGTCTATCTGAGAAGTGATAAAATGTGCTAACTGTTCCCACAAGATAGGGCCTCCTGTTGTCTCCACCACTAGTGGAAGAGACGACCGTCTCTGTTCTTCCGATTACTCCACATGTGAATTTGCAATTGTCCTTCTTGTGCCTACCAGTCTCTGTTCTTCCGATTACTCCACATGTGAATTTGCAATTGTCCTTTTTGTGCCTACCATCCCTTATGTCTTACTGTTCTATTCCCATAGATGATGCAAAAGATGATGCAGCTGGAATCTCCCTCTCCTTGGCTCCGGATCTTTTGCTCGACCGCACCACCTTCTTTAGGTTCGAATTAGTAAAGCTTCTGACTTCCAGCACAAGAGCTCGTCTTCGATCTCCAAGTCAACACTAGTCAGCGGGGACCGACGTTGTTGGCGTGACCCCTCTGATGGTTAAGTCATCACAGAGCTAAAAGAAAGAGTGTCTTCTTCAGGATAAGGGCTATAACAAGAACAAAAGGTAGAAGAAGCACATTAGTTGACCAGACCAACTACTGCCTTGACTTGAGGCTACTTACAATGAATGACGCATTTGCTAGTTACCTTCTCTCAGTGGGAGCTCTTCTCCTTATATAGAGAGCCAAGATCAATTTCCATGTGGGTTGTCCCATGCTTCGACTGTCAGCCTCCTATATGGGCAAAAGTCAACCCTTCGACTGTCAGCCTCCTATATGGGCAAAAGTCAACCTCATGTGCAAACAAAGGTAGGGCTGCTATCACCTCTGGTTAAAGACAAAATCTATCAATCAGGACATTTATACGTGAGGGTCCACAACTGACCTCTCCTTGTTGTACAAGGCTTAACATGTGCCTAATCTGTTGATGCCACTAATATCACCCCCCCCCCCCCCCCCCCCCCCCCCCCCCCTCTCCTGTGTATGGGGTCCTATATAGTCCATTGGGTGACATCATACTCTTTGGATCATCCCTAGCTATGTTTATACTTAGGATACTGCCACCTATTAGATTGCTGATTAAAGAATCATTAGCGAGAATGATTTCTAGAAATAAGTGAAGGGGTCGAATCCAGGGGAGATATTCCCATACGGGGATATTATCACATCCTGAACGTTGTGTTGAGGACACTCAAACGGAGATGCTCTTGGTCAATCAGTTATATGCCCGAGTGGGAAATTACCCTAGCATGTAAACTATGACTTCTTCATGTGAGCATGTTAGTCGCCCTATCTTTCCGGGGATGTTTCCAAGATGTAATACTTCCCAAGCCGTGAAGTCTTTCGGGGATGTTCTCAAAGGTGATGCTCCTAAGTTATGAATTAACTTTCCAAGACGTGAAGTCTTTTCGGGAATGTTTCCAAGCTGTGAAGTTTTTCCAAGGATGCTTTCAAACTGCAATACTTCCCAAATTGTAAAGTCTTTCTGGAAATGTTCATAAGTTGCAACACTTCCCAAGCCATAGAGTCTTTATGGAGATGTTCTCAAGGCGTAAAACTTCCCAAACCTTGAACTCTTTTTTAGGATGTTTCCAAGCTACGACACTTCCCAAGCCATAAAATTTTTTTATAAATGTTCTCAAGACGCAACACATCAGTCTTTCTAAGGATGTTCTCGAGTTATGCATTCCACAAATCGTATCTTTCGATCATGTCTTCTAGAAGTCTAGATATGGATCGCACGGATAAGTCTATAATATCTATCTAGAATAGAAATATTCTCAAGATGTAATACTTTTTAATTGTAAAATTTTTTGAAAATATTATAAAAAGATATTCCTTAGCCGCAATATTTCAAAGATGTTTTCAAATTGTAATGCTTCCTAAATTGTAAAATCGTTTCGGAAATATTCACAAAGGGTTTTTTTTAAGTTGTAATATTTTAATATGGGAGATGGTCTCAGGCGGATACTATCGAGCCGTGCACTCCTTAACCGTGTCGTCCGATCATGTCTTTTAGAAATCTGGCATGGACCCGCACCATCCTCAGTGGCACTACTTTCATAATTTTAAATAAATTTAAATGTATTTAGATTTAAATAATACAAAGCCGTAGATTGCATGGCTCCAACGCACTCCACGTGGTGGTGTCGCACCGCGTGGAGGCATTTCCCATCAGAAAATCCGTGAAGGCGACCGTAGCAGAGCGCCAGAGCGTCGCCTTCCAACCGCCGAACGGACTGCTGCCGGTTGCCTAAATCTACCAAAGATTTGGACCAAAGATTTGGACAACCCCATGCAGCTTCTGTACAATCCACACGAACATGAAACGCAGATCCCTCTCAATTCAAGCCTCATCCACAACCATGGAACTCCACCTGTCGTACGGACGGAGGCCATTGCAGGCTGGATAGCAGCCAGCTTTCCAGCACCGGATGTGAAATCATTCCTGATGCATTATCACTCTGTCGCTGGCTACTACGTGGAACAATGGCAATTCACCACCTGCTGCATTATCTGTGGATATACAGTAAAAAGGCATTAAAAAAGTGAGTGGTAATGTTTCAAATTTAGGTAGGTCGATGTGTATAATTTAGCCTGTCTTATGAAGAAAGCATAGAAAAAAAAATAGCCTCATTTTGATTTATTATAAATTGTATCTAACCCAATTTTTATCGGTAAAATTTAGCCTTTTAATCTTGTAACGTCACCAGTAGTTTGTCTCAAAAGCTAAGCTATTTAAAGCTAAGCTAAGCTATTTAAACAAAAATTTAAATCTGACTAGATAAATGCATTTTAAATTATTAAATCCTATTTCTATATAATTATTTTGTATTTTAATTTTAACAAAAAGAGAAGACATTTTCAATTTTAGAAAAAAGGCATTGTTTTTTTTATTTGTTCCATAAAAATTTTTCTAAAATTTCTGTCGCGTTTAGTCTCGTTCCATTTAAATATAATATTTGGTGAATGGGAAATCGTGGAAGATTCTCGACAGACGGACACGCGTCCGGTGACGCACCGGTAACCGTCGTCTTCGCCCTTTTGTCTCCCCGCCACGGGACTGCTAGAAAAGCCATACCTGATCCGTGCGGTCACCATACATTTCCTTCCTTGGCCATTTTTGTTGGATTGAACTTATGGAAGATTACGGCGGCCGTAACACCCCTCGCTATCACCACCGCCACGGTGTAGGCAGCGGCGCCGGGGGCTCGGTGGCGACTCCCTTCGTGCTGAAGACTTACCGGATGGTGGACGACCCGTCGACAGACGCCGTCATCAGTTGGGGCAGTGATGACAACAGCTTCGTCGTCGTCGACCCTTTCGCCTTCTCGCAAACGCTCCTCCCCTCCCACTTCAAGCACAATAACTTCTCCAGCTTTGTCCGCCAGCTCAATACTTATGTGAGTGATAGAGATTTCGCAGTTTACAATTTTTTGGAGCATCTGGTCTGAAGGATAAAGTGCAGGGGTTTCGGAAGGTGGATCCCGACCGGTGGGAATTCGCGCACGCGTCGTTCTTGCGGGGGCAGACGCATCTGCTGAGGTTTATTGTTCGGAGGAGTAGCGGCGGCAGCGGGAAGAAGAAGAAAGAAGGGTGGGAGGAAGAGGTTGAGGTGGAGGTGATGGAAGAGGAGGAGGAGAAGCTGGCGGCGGCGGAGGTGGTGAGACTGAAGCTGGAACAGAGAAGGATCGAGGAGAGGGTAGAGGGGATGTGGAGGAGGGTGCAGGAGACGGAGCGCCGGCCGAGGCAGATGCTGGCGTTTCTGGTCAAGGTAGCCGGAGACCCGAAGTCTCTGGACCACTTCGGTGGGACTGCAGCGGACGCCATCGATGGCGGAGCGAAACGGGCCAGGCTTCCTTCTGGTAGCGGCAACGAAGGGGACTTCACTGGCGGTCGGAACCAGTTTTGCACTTGCGCTGGGATCGAAAGCGGTGACGATGCGCATGAGGCGTTCATAGGGACGGCCATCGATCCTGTTGGGTTTTGCGGCGGAAGAGTGGGGTGGGCGGAGAATGAGTTTGGAGGGGTGGTGGACATTGTAGGCGGTGGGCCAACAACTATTCCTCTGTCTTTTCCGGTGGAGAATGGGTTTTAGCTTTAGCTAGTTGTTTCTGCCTCGCCACCTCTTCTTGCTAAGCTCCTCTGTTTTTTGTTCAAAGAAATATGCGAATCAGTAAAGTTGTGCAGTTTCATGTTTGCTCTGCTCTTTTCTTTTTGTATCCATCCCCCTGTGACTTCCCTTATCAGAAACACCAGTTCTGAGTGTTTCTTTGTAAGATTCGATAGCCTTTGTGAATTGTTCTTGGTGACAACAATATTTTCTTCAGAATCATCTTCAGTAAATGAAATAGCTGCTTATTGTAATTTCCTTGTATTCTTGAGACGTGGTAGATTCTCAAGGGTTTTGCTTCATTCTCGGATGATGCTTTGGGTACGGAACAGAAGTGCTTCTTTAGGGCTAGAGAGGCAGGAGAAGTCACAATTCAACCAGCTCAGCCATCTCGACTGACTTCTTTGCCGAGCATATGAGAATATACATTATGAAGTGAAGGGCATTGTTAAATGGTCAAATAGGGCAAATAAAAAAATGCAAGAAAATTTGAAACTGCAACACTTATGCTAAGTAGGACGGATTAAAAAATTAAGGAAAGCTTACAGCGTGAAAAACTCTATTTATTTTATGTAATGTAAGAGGATGAATTTGTAAATCCATTCGCTCATCCATTTGCGAACAAAATTTTATCCATCTAAAATTGGACGGAACGTCTCTTCCTTCCTTTCTCGTCAGATCTCTGTTCTTAACCACGCGAATGGGCTGCACTGTGCAGACATTGACCTCACGCGGCCTGGTGTGGGTAAGCGGCCGCCTGCCCTACCCAACTCCACATGGCTGCGAGCCTCGTGCCGCCACACGTAGCCACCTCACTCGGCCGCTTGCCGCTTGCCGCTTGCCGCTTGCCGCCTGCCGCTGCCGTGCAGGGCAGCCTCGCGCTCGCCGCGAGCAGCGGGCTGCCGTGCAGGAGCACCTCACCAAGAGAAGCGGGCGACCGTGCAAGGCCGCTTTGCGCCTGTCGCTAGCAGCAAGTGGCCCTGCATGGCCGCCGACGACTTCGTCTATTTTTTTCCTTCATCTTCCTCCTTTATGTTGTTTCACTTCCGTTCCCTCTCATTTCTGTTTTCCTTCTGAGAGATTCTTTTCCCTTCATTTTCCCTCTTTTTCTTTTCTCTTCCCCCTCTATACTTCGGTGATTTCTTTCCTTCCTTAATCCACGCCTCCAAATAAACATATCATTAATGATGGAAAAAATTATGTGTTACCAAAAAAATTAGGGGCATAATTATTAGATAATAATATTTATGGAAAAATCATTTCATCCAAGTATTTCCATGCCTCCGAATAAACATATCATTAATGATGGAAAAAATTATGTGTTACTAACAAATTAGGGGCATAATTTTAGATAATAATATTTATGGAAAAATCATTTCATCCAAGTATTTTATAATATAAAAAGAGCAACTCCACTGTCGGTTTAGCTTGTGACATGGGACTCTAATCCAAACAGATTCATATAGCATCCAAATATTCTAAGAATTGCAATTTTTTAAAAGATCTTTAACAATATTTTTTAAAAATAAAAAGGAGATGACACAAATATTAAGTTAGTGAGTTAAAAGTTTTTTAAAAATATATTTAAAAAACATAGAGAAAATAATATAAATCGTGTCATGAAAGTTATATAAATTTTTGGTGCAATTTTGTATAGGAATGATTGATGATTTACTTGTTAGTATCTTATTTTCTATAGGACTAGTGCTAGCTCATTATCCAACTCTAACTGCACCAGTTGCACATTATATAAAAACGAACTATGCAAGTTGCAAATTGTATTTTAAAAAACAAGTAAAGAATGTTAATTAACAGTTCTCTGGAGGCTTATTTTGTGATTATGGGAGTATGTGACACAACTATTATAGATGGTACAAACTTAGAAATTTTGATCTAAACTATAAAAATGTTTGAGTTTTGTAAGACAACATTAACATCATTAAATTGATAAAAAATATATTATATATTCCATTTTATAACTAATTACATAATAGTGAAATATCATTTTATCAAGAATAATATGAAAAAAAGATACAATACTTAATTGCGTTGAATTTAAGTTAAATCTTGATATATTCACTAAGTTCAAATTTAGTACAAAGTTAAAAAAAAATGTGCATAATTTATATATGAATATATCTTATTATATGTATTGATGAAGTGAGCTTTGAGCTACATGAAAATATAGGATCGATGGGTATGCTAGAGGGAGGTAAATAGTGCGTGCTTCATTTTTCTTTGTTCGTTTGTTCTATCAAAAATACTTACAGTGGAATTAGTAAAACAATCAAGGACACACAGATTTACTTAGTTTTTAATCCCCCAGAGTTAGTACATCTAAGGCCTATGCACGGGAAGATGCCCACCCACTAATGGTCTCTTTTTCGAACGTTTGTTCGGAGGCGGAGAAACTCATCTTACAGTCCAAATAATATAAATAAAAGTACAGAAAGTAAGACTTAAAAATAAATAAACTCTCGTCGGGTCGATTTGGAAGTCCTAAGCGTAGCGCACTTCTCCTGGAACTTCCCCGATTGCACGAGTAGGATATCGTTCACGTTTAGCAGCACCGCAACATGAAGAGTATGGCCTAGAAAGATAATTTCTTTATGGTGCATGTTCAGCCTCCTTATATGGAGTCTTCTGAGTGCCTGGATAGGATCTGATCCGATCTCTTCGAACTCTATCCGGGCTGATTTTTCTTAATCCTGGCGCCATAACCTTCTGGGGCGCCTGGACCATCCGAGCACCTGGAATAACATCCGGGCGCCCGGATCCAATCAACTTGAGTTTGACCTGAGTTGACCCTGAGCTTGGTTCGATTGCTTTTGTGTATTCCTCTTATGCTTTCTTCATCTTGCTTCCAGCTCCGGGTTCCTGCAAGATAAGCATACAAACATGCAAGCACCCTAAGCCTACCTGTAATTCGTCTGACCTACTAGGCTTACCTAAGCCTTATCCTGTAGGAATAACTTACTAACTTACCCGTGCCTAAATCTCCGTTAGGACTAGTCACTTCTATAGATAGACTTCCCACTTGCCAAACATCCAGTTTGGACTTTCCCTTGCCTAACTTCTAATTAGGACTAGTCACTTCCCTAGGTAGACTTCTCACCTGCCAAACATCCAGTTTGGACTTTCCCTTGTCTAACCTTCAGTTAAGACTTTCTCTACCTAATCATCCAGATCAGAACTTCTCCTAGCCTCCAACTAGGACTGCTTAGCCTCTAACTAGGACTTCCTTGTCCTATCTTCCAGATCAAGACTTCCTCTATCTAGCCTCCAACTAGGACTTTTACTACCTAGCCTCCAACTAGGACTTTAAACTTGTCCGGTCTAACTGACTAGGACTTCTCGCTAGCCTTCTGGTCAACCTTAACCTGACATACTTCACTCACATCCAAATATTAGATCATGTTTGGATGAACCCTTCGTCAAACAGACCAGATCAAGGTGTATTGTCAAATATCGAAACTCTAGGGACAGACTATTGCTCCTTGCACCAATAATCTCCCCCTTTTTGATGTTTGACAATTTCTTAAGTTAATTCAGGTAAGGGTTTAACAATCTGGGAGAATTCTAGATTTTTAACTTAAGTTCCTTCTTTCCCTTTTCACACATCAAAAAGATTATTAATTTGCACCAACAATAAAGTTTTTCTATGGTCACACTTTAGTCTAAACAGTTCATGAAAGACCATAGTAGATGTCAAAAGTGATTTTTAACATAATTTTTCAAAAGGGATTTCCAAAAAAAATTTTAATATAATTTTTTAAAAGATTTTCAAACCAAGTTTTGAAAGACTTTTTTAAAAATATTTTATAATAGTTTTTAAATAGAATTTTCCAACACAAGTTTTGAAAAGTTTTTCAAAATAATTTTGTAAAGAATTTTTAAATCAATTTTTCAAAGAATTTTCAAATAAGTTTTGAAAGCATATTTTAAAATAGATAAACTTTAAAAATTATTTATTATTCTTTTAAATCAGAATCTCTCCTTTACTTGACACATCCTTAGGGCTCTTTGTTAACTACAAAGCAATCTCCCTAGGTGTCTTAGAGTTTGACCCAAATCAAAAGAATAATTTGAAGTTAATTTTGAAGTATGATTTTAAAATAGTTGTCAAAGATTTTTGAAATATATTTATAAAAATAAATTTTGAAGGTTTATATAAAAAATAATTTTGAAATAGTTTTGCTCTTTCGATTTGGACCTCTCCCTAAATCTGACATTTCCTTAGGACTCCTTGTTAACAACAACATGATAAGGTCCGCAAGTATACGACTGTCATCAAGTAATAAAAAAATATCGAACCACAGGGACCGTGGAATCAATCACTAAACTATCACAGAAAGAGTTGAAAAATCACGTATTTAAGATTGGTGATGGGGGAAGAGAGAGAGAAATCAAGTACCTAGACCTCAATCCAAGAGAAAATCAACTAATAATAGAATTAGGGAATCGATCCTAGGACTTCGGATTCCTCGAGATTATGGTTGATTGATCATGGATTCCTTACCATTCCTCAATGATTACACAATTGCAGAGATTCTAACCAAAATATCCAATTAGACCTCGTCAGGCTTCGTCGGAATTAAATTATGAATCCTCTAATGTTTCGATTACTAGTCCAAGAGGACACCTAGATAGCCTGGTTATAGCTCTCCCGCTGTCACTAGGCACTCCAGCAATACTACTAGTGTCCTACCCTCTGTCACCGAGTACCCAATTAAGGACTTCTTCCTAGTAATTAATAACCTTTAGCTATCTCTCATAAGAATTCATTATAGTCTAAGAATCTCCTCGAAAAGTCCAGTTAAAAGCTCTCCTTCTATCACAAGGCACTCCGGTCATACGATCCTAAGATTTCCATTAGACTATAACTCACCCTCATCCATATGAAATCAAGCCATCATAACATATAATCAAATAGATGTAAGGCACAAATCCACATAGAAAAGTATAATCAAATCATTGAACGTCGTAAATAACAAATCCACATATTACAACCATCCATTTACATCCCGATTCCTCCTACATCCTAGAATCAAAGGGTCTACTCCATGACGGAGGAAATACAACACAAAGATGAGGTAAAGTAGTTCATTCTACTCCTAAATCTGAAAGAGAAAAAGGAATAAAACTTAAACATCAGTGTAGTCTTTCTTGTGTTGTAATCTCCTCGTCGACGGTGAATGAGAGCGACGGAATAGTCTTGAATGGATGGATGGATCGTTGAATCTCTCTCCGGAAGGTGACTACGGTGGCCTTGAATCACCTCTAAGGGCTCCCCCCTCTTTGGGTTGAATAAGAGAAGTATTTATATGCCCCTGACGCCACACGACCGTGCCTCATGGCACGACCCAGGAGACACGCCCCTGCCTCTCCGTCACACGGCCATGCCTTATAGGCACGACCTTGTGCAGGCCTTCTTCAGGAAAACAGGCACGGCTGTGCCTAGTAGGCACGACCTTGACCTAGGTCTTCTCTAAAAGTGAGGCACGATCGTGCTTTATAGGCACGACCTCAACTGGATCAGGTTGAAAACTGGGGCACGGGCGTGTTTGGTGGACACGACCCTAGACTTGGTTGGCTCTAGTACGGGGCACGGCTGTGCCTTCCAAGCATGACCCACAGCAACTGATGATTTGTAGTGAAGCACGGTCGTGTCTGGTGGGCACGACTGCTGGCTGGTATGGCTCGGGTGATGAGACACGGCTGTGCCTTGTAGGCACGACCCCACAGGTGATGAAACACGATCGTGCTTTGTAGGCACTGTGGATCCAAGATAAAGGCAACAATTTATTTAGAGCGGAAACAATAAACTTGCACATTTTCTTTCGGAATGTCTTGAAGTAGTAGATGACCCCTTGATCTTCTGCTGTATGTCCTCTCCTCTTCTCGAACGTTGTGTGGACAACGATCCTTCGAGATATCTCCACCAAAACTCTTCTCTTCCGATGGCAAGAAGATAAGCACCCAAACCTTCCTTTTCTTTTTCTTCTCTGTTTCTTCTTGATTTTGGCCGCCGGCCCTAAAGGGAAAGAAATACAAGGGAGCCGGCCCTAGAAGATCTAGAAGAGGAGAAGTAGAGAACCAACTCTAGGGAAGAAGATATCCCTAGGTTGTGCCGGCCCTAAAAGGAAGAAGGGAGGAGGTGGGCGGTGGGTAAAGAAGAAGAGGGAGTCTCTCTTTGCCGCTGGCCCTAGGAGAGGAAGAAAACTAATGTTGTGTTCTCTTTCGCCTCCTCTAAACCCCCTTTTATATAGTCAAGCTATCATAAGATTTTTATTTACATTGATAGCTAGGATTCTTGTATACATCCTAACACTTGGAGTAATTAACAGCCTGTAGCTGTAAATAAGGATTTCTAACCATTTGCACTATTTCGGCGGTCAAGGTTGACCACTGAAATATACGCTGGGAATATGATTATCGGCGATAGTTAGAAAGTCCTGAAAAACTTATCACGACAAGTGTTGTTATGTATTTTTGATATTAGGGTTTTTTCTCGAATTGATTGTTGTCGATCATTGGTTAGTACTGAAGACGGTGAGAGACTCGTGGTTTGGGAAGTCGTCCAAACAAGTGTTTTGTGTGGATCACTGATAGAGATAGGACTTTGATAGAGCTGCTCGATTAATGTCAATCTCATTCCACAGCATCCGTTAGGTATATATATCTAGAATAAATTGTTATTTTATAAAATTTTAATTTTTAGTTATGCCTTGTAAATGTTGTATCCTGAATGTGTGTGTTGCAAATGTGATAATAATTAGTCATAATTATTGTCTTTTCTTCCGCTGTGCACATTTGCGAAATGTATAAACATGCGCACCACATCAGGTTAATCCTTACAACCCTTGCCACAACCATGTATCATACTTGGAGACAAAGTGCACATCGGAGCAACAATGAAGGACATCATCGAACACGGTCTAGTCATATCACTTGACATGGTCGTATTCTGCACTATGAATTGGACCTTGTCAGCTAGGGAGCCACATGGCCTAGTCGTGTTCTGTAACACGATTGTGGCACATATGGTTGTTTCCCCCTAATTAATTGAAATCAGTTAAAGACCAAGTAACCTTCGAAAGTTATAAAAGGGATAAGGGGTACTGGCTAAAGGACATCTAGGGGTTTATGACAAAAAACCCTCATTTAGAGAGCCATCTTCGAGGAGTAGATATTTTTCCGCCACCAAGGAACACATGGAATTCTTTTGAAGACATCAATATCGTCTACAATGGAATTTCTTCTGAACTTAATTCTTATTAATTGTAAAATGATGTTCTCCATGTTTTTGGCTTATAACTCCATCACCATCGAATAATCTCCCTAAGGAAGTAACTTGGAATTTTGTTTGATGAAATAATGCATTGATCCTAGGAGTGTCAAAAATGGATCCGACCCATAAACCCAACTTGACCCAAACTAACAAAAATCAAGTTAGAAATTGAAGGTTTTCAGGTTCGGATCGAGGGTTTTGGATTGGATTAAATTAAGGTTAGATTCGGATCGAGTTCAGGTTGACCCGTGTTGACCCAGATTTAGGGTTTATGGGAATTTTATGGGATTAAATCAAATTTTATTTTAAAAATTAAGATATTTTATGTAATATTAGTATAACAATGATAAAATATTGAGATAAAAATAAAGCATTATCGAGAAAATTAGTAAAAAAATCTTGATTTTTCAGGGTTTTCGGGTTGGTCTAGTTATATGGATTCAAGTTTAAGATTTCAAGTTGAATTCAGGTTCAAGTTTGGGTTCGGGTCGGGTTCAGATTGAGATTTTTTTAATAATATTTTATTTCAACCCGATTCGAACCCACCTGACCCACCAAAATTGACACCTATAATTGATTTTCTTTTTATTAATGATGTATACGATTCTTAAATAGTTCTAGCTAGTTTGTTTTCTCTCCATTCATCTATATTGCTAGATTCAAGTTGGATAGTAACCTCCTTGAGCTAGACCAAGGGGTAAACCTTAACATATAATCATTGCATATAAACATACATTGGATTCATAGAGAATAGGGAATGACCTAATAGTGAACCCTAATTTTTAATCTCTAGAACTGACTTGAGAGTTCCTCTCACAAAGTAAGAATAGCGGTCTATGGAATCATGAGGCTTTCGTGACAAGAGCCTTTCTAAGAAAGCATTCCCTAGCATAGTTATGAAAGTAGTTAAAGTCTCTCGAGTCTTTCATGATTTATCATCAAACTTAAAAGGTCTATCCTAATTCACTTTATGAGTTACAATTGGGATATACTTTCTTTTATTCTTCCCATAGTTGCATTTGATTATCTTTGGATAAATCCCTTCAACATAATCATATATTAAAATAAAAAAGATGCATTCATTGACAATCATCATAGTGAAATCAACATCCTAGAATTACCTTCCGAATTAGTTTTTTCACTATTTTTGTTTGATCGCTCTTGTTTCTTTTCCCATAATATTGCCTTTCTCGATTGTTTAAATAACCTCCTTTGCGAATATGTTGGTATTCAACAACATGATCTTAATGGATGATATTTGTATTACTTGACGACACTATATACTTGTGGTATGAACACATCATTTAAGACCATATGACGGATAATAACCCAATAGATAAAGTACATTACTTAGTCCGTTTTAGGGATTGACAACTTACCCATTCAGTGACTTTGGCACTGGATATTCCCAAAACAAATTGGAGCAGGTGAATTAGAGAATAGATGGACGTTTGTTGGCATTTCAGCCTTCCTTCTCCTTTTAGGACCTATCTGAAAGAGAATCCAGTACCTCTTGATTGTAAATATCTGAATAGGACGAACCGACTTCCGTAGATATCTTTACTTCTGAACAAAGTAATTAGAATTAGGTTCAGTCAACCGGAATATGTATTATTTATGGAGATCCTTCAATTGAAAAGATCCCCTGATCTGAGACGAAGAGAACATTAAAAAAAATTAAAATTAAAAAATTAAGATTTAAAAAACTTAAAGATGCAATTAAAATAATATGAATATATACTTACGTGACTAGTTAAATATCTCATATAGGCGATTGTCAAATTATAATAAATATATAAATAAAGCTACTTGTCACAACAAATACAAATATACTTACGTTTGATTTTAAAGTTAAGATTAAATCTACTAGTAGTGAATATCTGGATTTAATCCTATTTTATACGGTGATTTGTCAAATCTGTTATCACAAGGATTACCTCTCTAAATATATATATTAATTAAAGGAGAGGAAAATGACTTGATTAATAATAATAAAATATTATAAAATTTATTTAAATATAAATTAGGATATAATAAAAGATTAAAAACAACATAGGAGAATTCTATATAGTATGTTTTATAATAAAATTTATATCATTCCTTTAGTTTAAAAAAATATTATTTTTTTAATATTATTTAAATTTCTTGTTTAAACTTATACTAATTTAATGACTTGTTTAATTTTTTAGATAAATTTTAAAATTAATTTAAGAGTATTTCTAAAAAATAATTTGAATAGAGTGCCAATTAAAAAAAACACTTTGATACTTTTTAAAAAAATATGTGCAAAATATTTACTTTTGCCCCATATTTAAGTTACTCTTCTATCCGGTGGCTATTTCATATTTTGAGTACATTTTTTTTCCCTTTGTAAAAGCCGAAAAAGAAAACTTCAAAGTTGGGCCCAGGAACAAAAAGTAAGAAAGGTCAAATTTGGGACCACAATAATTGAATTCATACATTTAATTACTTTATCATTTTCTGTTCAAAAAGAAAACAAAAGGCCGAACTTGGGCCGTTTGACAATTATTAAACGTTTTTATGAATGACCAATCTCGAATCAACGTGAAACACGTGCGCCTAAGCCGCTATGCACCATACTCCGCAGGAGCAGCACACCAGAAAAGGGTCTCCTGAAAGCGCATCGACTGGAATTCTCCAGACCATCGCGTCCGAGTGGCTGCCTCACATCCTCTGCGTGCACTCGGCCCGGAGCTCAGTGTCCTCTTCACCGCCAACAATGGCAGCCGTCGTCTCTGATAAAGCCGTCGAGGTGTGCGTGAAGGCTGCCGTCGGAGCACCGGACACCCTCGGCGACTGTAAAGCCACCTCGATACTCTTTCGTCGCCTTGTGCCGGTTCTATAGTCATTGATCTCTTGTCCATGCACTGAACAGGTCCTTTTTGTCAGAGGGTGCTTCTCACGCTAGAAGAGAAGGAGATTCCCTACGATCTGAAGTTGATCGATGTTAGCAACAAGCCGGATTGGTAATCTAAGTGTGATTTTTCATGACGATGCTTTATTTTTTAGCTTGTGTCCACGAGAAAGTTTCTTGTCGTTAATGTCGTTGGATTAGGTTCTTGGATATTAGCCCAGAAGGTAAGGTTCCGGTGCTGAAGGCGGATGATGGCAAGTGGGTTCCCGATTCGGATGTTATCACCCAAATTTTGGAGGAGAAATATCCGAACTCTTCGCTTGTCGCTCCCCAGGAGTACTCGTCAGTGTAAGATTGGAGCAGATTTTTTTTTTAATTTTTTTTTCCAGTTTAGTTTTTCTGTTTGTTTCTGTTGGTTCATGGTGCAATTGGTTATAGGCTGCTATAGGCTCATATCCTGATGCATGTCCTAATGGATTTTACAACTTCTGATATGATGAAAACAATGTGAGGTTCGTGTGATTAATATTTTTGTTCTGGAGCTCTGTAATGCCTTGCTCAGTAACTTAGATTAGACTATTGAACTGTTATGCGTCCTTTAGTAAACGAATCTGGAAAGGTACTGTTTAGATTAGTTGATGGCCTGGAACGTCCATATTTGTGTTTTGTCCGAGACACAGTTGGTTTGTGTTTGATTTGACTGATAGTCTACAGTAGCCATGGGGACGTGTCAGACTTCTATCCGCAAGGCAGAAAAGTTTGTATGATGGATATTCTCTCTGACTTTTCTTCCGTGCTTTCAAATTTCTGTCTCTTTTTTAATGTGAAGAACCGGAATTGAAACTTTTAGCTTGATTATTATTCATATTTGAAGTGAATTTTTTATAAAGTCAAAATTGTGTTCAAGAATTGTTTTGGAAGGCCAAAGAGATACCAGTAACCACATACCTGGAGAATAAACAGTTGTACCTTTCATCTATATTGATTGATTTGGTTGATTCATACTCATTCTACCATGTCTCTCTTTCTTTTGTTAGATTATTTCATTATGTATCCACATGAGTCATGGTGATAGATTACAACTTGTACAACAAACAACAGCAGCAAAACATATATCATAAATAATATCACTGTAAACAATATTTGTATAACTTATACTACTTTTAATTTGCACATTTGTATAAAGGATGAAGTATTTCATACATAATGTCATAATTTTCTCTTTGTTTGAATGTTATCATGGTGCATAAGACATTGTTTTGATTGATGAGACATGTGAAAATGAAAATGCTAAACTCAAATCTTGGCAACAATACTAAAAGAAAAAGACTTTAGGCTTAATAGGGTAATGAAATTTAAATTTAGTAGTATTAGATGTAACAAGATAATTATTAAGGTAGGAGATGATGAGTTTAGATCTTTTTTGCAAAAGGGTGGAAGGATTAACAAAGATATTTTACATAAGTTAAAGCAAGATAGTTGAAATGGAGAAGGATGTCAATTTTTTTTGTGATCATAAAGTACCTCTAAAGCTTATAGGAAATTTTTACGAATGACTGGTCTATATGTTATATGAAGTTGAATATTGGACTATAAAGTGAGCACACGAACAATAGATGAGATTCATAGAGATGAAAATATTAAAATGGATTGTGCGGGCATACAAGAATGAACAACATAAGGAATGAGAATATTAGAGAGAAAATGGTTGTGCTTATCGAGGGAGAATTTTGAGAGACGCATTTAAGATGACATGGATATAAGTGTCCAATAAATGCCTCAATTAAATCATGTGAGACTATAAATACACACATTAATAGAGGATGATAAAAATCAAAAAAGATTTGATATAGTAGGGGATGAATCAGCCCAATGACATAGGAGGATTCATAGAGCCGACCCCATTTAATGGGATAAAGATTTGGTTATTGTTGTTGTTTGAATGTTACCTGTAAGAACAAACTTGTACAGTATTTTGATTTGATTGATTTAATATTTACTATGTATGTAGTGTTCTTAAAATTTCTTTTCAATCTTTCTTCATTTATTTGTAGTAACAAATTCACTATTGATTATTTTGTTATTTCATAATATTAAATGTGGCTGTATAAAAGGCCATTCAACTATCATAGCAGTGAATTTTTTTTACCATCTTTGTCAGGGGATCAAAAATTTTTTCTTCTTTCATAAAGTTCTTGAAGAGCAAGGATGCCAATGATGGATCGGAACAAGCTCTGATTGATGAGCTACAGGCATTGGATGAACATCTTAAAACTCATGTAAGTCTAAGAGTGACGATAGCATCCAAAGTTAGCGAGTATTTTAAGTGTGAATAATTAGGTTTACTCCCACATATCTTATTTTATCAATTGTTTGAAGAGTGTCCAATAATTGGAGTTATGCTTCATTGAAAACCTAATTCAAGCCTATAGGCCTGTTACTCTGGTTCAATTGTTGGTTTTTATACTTTATGTAGGGCCCATATGTCAATGGTGACAACATTTCTGCTGTTGACTTGAGCTTGGCACCTAAGTTGTTCCATCTAGTCGTAGTGCTTGATCATTTCAAAGGATGGAAGGTCCCGGAGAATCTTTCCTATGTTCATGCTTACATGAAGGTGTGATTCTAGATTCCTGTCTGTGGAATTTTTATTTTTCCTGTTTAGAGTTACTCTTTTTCTTGCATTTCAATACAAGATCTTTATCTCGTCACTTTGTCTCTTTTTAGTAGGTCATATTTTCATTTTAGCCCCCCACCCACCAAACCACCACCACCACAAAACAAAGAGGAAAAGAAAAAAGCACCAAGTTGTTGATTCCACTAAAATAACTAACTTATGGCAGTAGAATCACTGTGGGGTTGAAGGGGCAAGACAATCCACTCACCTCATCTATTACATCACCCAGCTGCACAAATGCTTCACCCATTGGTGTAGCTTAATCAACACATCCTGTCTTCATCAGCCAATTGGATTATTTTATCATGTGCACAGTAGCAAAAAGAAAAAAAAAACTAGGATGGTTGACATATTGGTTGTGGTGATGATTGCCTAGCCATAGAGGTAGAATCATGTGATGTTGACTTGTGCTGCATGACTGACATCAAGCAAATGTATTGGGTTTGGGGTGCCATATCAACCAACTGCTTCACATTGATGAGAATTGATGCTGGTGCCAACATAATTGCTTCTGCAGTCAAAGCCAAGTCCTTGATGTAGAACACAGGTCAGCACATACCAATGTGCCAAGCTTTCTTCAATTTCAAATTCTAAAGGTGGGAGGAGAGCACCTTGTGAGCCTTGTAAACATGGATGGCTGCCTACTATGTTACTTGGATTTAGGTATCTGACATGATTGACGATCCAATTATATAGCTATCTCTAAAACTTTTAGACATGAACAATAGAAATACAGAATCTCCATTCAGAATGTTGGCATCAAGTGTCAGTTCTTGACACAGGTTTGGAGAGGGTAGCCAAAGAGTTCTATAGGCAACACAGGTGGAGAGGTAAACAAAGAAGAAATGGACTTTGATAAGAGCAAGCAAATAGAGAAGATCAAATACAAAATTTTATTGAAAAGATCAGCAACCAAATAAAGCTGGAAAGCATTTAGGATCCCTGAACTTAATGAAACTTTGCACCAAGCTATGATGAGTTCCTGTACTATCTGTGACTCAAGATTGTGAGTGAACCAGCAGGCTAAACTGTGGTTTGTGTCTCCATTTGTTGAACAATGTTGTCTGATTTGCTCCAAAAAAATTCATCTGTTTGCCAACGTTGTGGGTAACTAAACAGCATGACAATGGTTAATGAGTGCAAATTGTGGGATCTGTGACAGAAAAGATGTCGTAATAGTCATCTTCATTGTTGTTGCAGTCCATTTGGTCGCTGAGACAACAGTGGCAATGGGATTGTCAAAATGCACCTGAACACTCACATGTAGAGCATTTGACGACCATGTCTCAGTTCTGTCGATGGAGCCAATGACATAACTCTAGAAAGTCAGTGGGTATTTTGATGAAAGTGAATTTGGGTGATTTTGAAAAAGAAATTGTAATCTAGGTAGAAAAATGAAAATTTCCCCTTTGCTATCAAGAAACTGAGACCAGGTCAATCAGATTGAATTAGTATAGTTTTGTCCAGTTTTTATTTAATTCTTGACATTGTTGAATACTAGACTTGGATGTGAGATCGATTGGTGAAGACTCTCCTGGTGGCCTGGAAAGTGGAAAATCTATATTAACAGCCTAAATGGTTATGATAGCCTTACTGTCCAAATGGTTAGAATAGCCTTACTCCCAAATGCTTACAATAGCTTGGTACTCAACAGAGAACTTGCCTGGTAGCATAAGAATACACTTGTTATTTATAATGCTTTTGAGTCGCTTACTATGCTTCTACAATATGTTTTTGAAACTACAGTATGCTTTGACATCTACCTTGCTAAACCTTCAACATTTTTCAGCACATTTTTGAACGGGAATCATTCTGCAAGACCAAGCCTGCAAAGGAGCATGTGATTGCTGGATGGGCACCAAAAGTGAATGCTTGATATGTAATTTTTAGTTGGAGAGCTTTAGAACCGCTTTGTTTCCTGAACTGTCTTAGGATCTGCTACTTGTTCCGTGTAATATGAATAAAAAAGCTCTCTTCTGGTTTGTGGTAGTAAATGGAATGCTTGATATGTAATTTTTAGTTGGAGAGCTTTAGAGCCGCTTTGGTTCCTGAAGTCTCTTAGCTTCTGCTACTTGTTCCGTGGAATATGAATTAAAAAAGCTCTCTTATGGTTTGTGGTAGTAAAAGGACTTAGTAAAATGAAATGCCTTAACATTTTCTCCTTTCGAAATTTATTTATCATGAAAACTTCTGTCCTTATATATGCCTTAACAAAAGGGTTTTACTCGTGAATGTTCCTAAGCTTCGGCAATAGCAGAGAATAAGCATTGTGGTATAATAAAAATGTGCTCATTAATATGTTCATTCGTAATAACTGTGGTCGTGGGGAGAATTGATGGATTTCATATTTGTGATGGACTTCTGTTATTGCATCGCACGAGAAGTTTGAAATGACTATTTATAAGGGAGTCCAACGATCGTCGCGACTGAATCGTAATGCTAAGTATTTACTCTGCGGCATTGTAGCTGAAGAGTCCTGGTCGTGTGTTGGATATCTCCTTGATGAAGCAATGGAAATTATTGCAGAGGAAAAGCACAGATTGGGAAGGGGTCAAGTTGAGTGCAACACCAATGAATTGAATGCAGTGAGTTGTCTACCGTGATTTTGAAGACGAAGCACTTTTTTGGATTTTATGCACTCGAGTTGTGCTAGCACTTGGGAATCGTTGATACAAGATGCGTGATTTGGAGATGCAGCAGTAATTTGGAAGTGAATGAAGCACGAACAGACATTAACTTTTGGGGAAAAAAATGCAGTAAACTCAACAAAAATCAGTGATCTTGAGTGTGTTTGTAACACAAGAAAATCACTAAATACGAGAAATTAGAAAAAAAAACTATTGGAATATGGTTAGCTGTTGTATTAATTTGGGAACGCAGTGTGATCATTCAGCCTTAATCGTGCTTAATCAAATATTGAACCCCCATAACATGTCTGTTGAGCTTTATCTTCATTCAAATTTTGGCTTCACAGGATGATTCGTCGGCTTTCCCTAGTGTTCATTCAAATTTCAAACCTCAAAACAGATTTTTATGATCTTTATTTACTTTCACTCGTATCTCAAGTTTACTAAGATGATCCATATCTTTTCTTAGTGTTATACACATCTCAAATCTCTTAATATGTCTTGACTATTTATTTTTGAATAGTACTTTAAGATTCACTAGTCCTCATCTAAATATTGAACATCTAAATATGTCTTGATGACCGCTATCTATGTTCATCCTAATCATGAGCTTCTAAAATTTTTTTTCAACTCTCCTATATGCTCATTCAAACATTAAATTTGTTATCATGCCTTTCAACCTATGTTCACACAAATCTATCATCTTCGACAACAAATAAAATTTTAAGATATATTTTATTTACATATAATAATCATCATAAATGAAATTTTTATCTCTTAAAAAAGTTTTACATTATATTTGATTCCTTAATAAATGATTCTATAATCTTTTAGATATAACTAAAGACAAAGAGTTTGTATCATTCTTACACTAAAATAAAATCTATATAGGGATGATATTTGTGAAAAAAGTTCTCTTACGTTCTCAATCTTTTTTTGTTTTATTTTTAAGGGAGAAGAGTGGGTAAATTTTCTGTTTCGCACTTTTCAAGTCCTTTAGGATATTTTTCACTATAGTCTAATGACTCTAATTAAGGTTAGATTAATAGTGACTGCCTATGGTTAAAACATATTAGGATCAAGCTTCAAATATAGTGTTGTACATATAATGGCATATAAGATCTTAGGATGCATGCCTTCAAAAAGGGAATATCATGTAACATAAGAAACAATCCTCTTTTGGATTATTTCTTATTAAATTATTTTAGTATCTTGTCTATCCAAGAGCTCTGAGAGATAAGGCTATAAATGAACAAGATATTTATGAATAAATTTGGTGTTCAATAATAAAAGAATATATATAATAAACAAACTTGAATACTAGTAAGCTTGATTTATTAGTTCATGAATAAAATTTATAAAATATTTATGAATAAATTTATTTATTAATTATATAAATTTTAATTATGAATTTATTTCTTAATTTTTTATTCAAATATATAAAAATATAATAATTTATAATAATTATAATATTAAATTATTGATAATATGTTAAAAATAAAAATATTATAAATTTCATATATTAGATAAATATTTAACCTAATTTACAAGGATAACAACATCATTAGTTGAGCTTGATAAAAAAACTCTAGTTCAACTCAAACTTGATAAGATTTTTAATAAATAAGCTTGAATTAAGTAAATAAACAAACTTAAATACAACTAAGCTCAAGCTCAGCTTGTTTACACCCCCTATTGGGAGAGTCCTAGTAAGCTCTTGGATCTATCTTTATAAATCAACATACCTTGCACATTGGTTGGTTCTCTCATATCCTTGCTACAGAACTTCATCAAGAGTCATATACTAACAATTCCAACTTCAAGATATCATTTCCAATAAGCAAAATTTCATCTACATACAATATTAGAAAGGAAATTGTGCTCCTAGTAACATTCTTATAGATACAAGGTTCATCTTTGTTTTGTCGAAAGCCAAAATTTTGATCATTTCATCAAATCAAAGATTTAAACTCGCAATTGTATGCTTTAGTCCTTGAATGGGTCATTGTAGTTTACAACTCTTATTTGAATGCTTTAGGTCTACAAAACTTTAGGTTGTCATTGTTAGTGCAAGGAACATTAGAATCGAACCTGAGTTTTGATGTTGATAAAAGTTTAAAGTTAAGCTATTTTCTGAGTTGATACAGTTGAGTGTGCAGGTAGCTTACCATAAAAGCCCTAGTAAGTTAAGTTGACTGGATACTAGGCAAGTGAAAGCTAGTAGGTTAGGTGGACCGAATACTAGACATTGAAAGTCTTACTAGATTAAAGACACTAGGCACAGAAGTCCAGATGGATCAAGGGATTAGATATCTGGTGAGATGGATTCGATGGGTCAGTGATTGAATATCGAGTCAGAAGAAAGCTCTAGCGGGTCAAGAGATCAAATGTTGAGTAAAGGAAGTCCAAACAAATCTGGAGGACTTGATGTTGAATATTTAGTCAGAAGAAAGCTCTAGCGGGTCAAGAGATCAAATGTTGAGTAAAGGAAACCCAAACAAGTCTAGAGGACCTGATGTTTGACAAGTGATAAGTAAGGTAAGCTCTTGGAGTCGAGAGGTTCTTCTAAAAATAAGAATGCGTAAGGACGAGTCCTCATTATGAGGAGAACCTTAGACAACGATCTGACTAAGGGTTTCACTCATATTCTAAAGTTAAGATCAACTATTTAAGTGATTTTCTAACTATATTTTGCTTAATTATCATATTCTATGCTAACTTTATTTTTTAGGGTTTGATAGATCGAGAGGGTCGATTGGTAGATTGAATAGTTTGTTAGTACCGATGAAATCAAAATATCTCCACAATGACATGATATTGTGCATTTTGGGCCTAAGCCCTCATGACTTTGTTCTTGGGCTCTCCCCAAAAGACCTCATTCTAATGGAGATATCTTCTATCCTTTTAAATCCATAATCTTTTCTATGTGTTTTAGATGTGAGACTATGTTTGCACCCTTACAATCCAACAATCCCCCCTTCAAACAAAGGATCACAGGCCTCCCTTAAACAAAAAGCCTCCATTTGATGTCTGAATTCTTGACCCACCAGGACTTTCTGCCCCTCGGTCCATCTGACCTACTAGGACTTTTTACCTAGCCGCAACTATGATTTTCTGCCTGGTGTCTGGTCTTCTTGATTCAGACACGGGAACACCCACTTCCTTTGTTTAAGGTTCAACTCACATGGTTAGATATGGATCATGGCTCTTCTGGTGGTTAGTCCAATGAAAAGCGGCCTTGCTCTGATACCACTTGTTATTACCGATGGAATCAAAATATCTCCACAATGGCATGATATTATCCTCTTTGGGCCTAAGCCCTCATGACTTTGTTTTTGGGCTCTCCCTAAAAGGTCTCATTCCAATGGAGATATCTTACATCCTCTTTTAAATCCATAATCTTTTTCATGTGTTTTAGATGTGAGATTATGTTTGCACCCTTGCAACCCAACATAGTTCGCTAGATTGAATAGTAAGGTTCGGTTGACCTTATGTTGAGGTGTTAGCAGGATGTTCTATGTGTAACGCCCGCCCTTATCAGAGCCTTGACGGACGCTACAGTTCTGTC
>NC_133869.1:4267920-4279394 GCF_044706935.1 Curcuma longa
ATATTTTGTTAATTTAACAAAATTAATTCACAAAATTTTATAATAAAATTTTGTACGAGAAGAGACGAAATTTCTTAGCGGAAATTCTTATAAAAAATTTCTTTCTTATCCGAATTTTTTCCAGAAAAATTCTAAATAAAATTTCAGAAATTTTCGAATTTTCTATCCGAAATTTCTCATAAAATTCTTTTCAGAATTCTTTCAGAATTCATCCGGAGGTCTTCCAAGGTCTTCTGAGGTCTTCAAGAATTCTTCCGAAGGTCTTCGAGAGGTCTTCAAGAATTCTTCCGAAGGTCTCCATGAATTCTTCCTGAGGTGGATTCGAGGATTTCCAGAGGCTACAGTAGGGACCTCGAGGAGGAATTGGTTTTGGCCTCCGATGGGCTTAAGCTTCCCATGTTCCTTCTGAACACATAACTTAAGTCCATCAATAATAACTCATTCCACTAGAGAGTTATTATTGCACTACCGCACCAATCCCATATTATAATATGGGCTCCTTCTTACTATAAGTACATTAATCTCCCTGTGTTTAAGATATCGTATGTCCGTCAATTAAATGAGTTACTGACAACTCGAATTTAATCAACTTCTAATCCAAGAGTAGTACCACTCAACCTTTATTATCATGCGGAACTAAGTCCACCTGCAGGGTTTACATGATAATCCTTTATGAGCTCCTCAAGGGGACATCATCAACCTAAATAATTAGGACACAGATACCTTCTATAATCAACAACACACCATGTACATAATACTACTTCCCAACTCATCGGGCCTTTTGATCTATCGCTCTAAATCTCACCCGTTGATGAATTAAAGAAGTATATACTAAGTACATGTGTTTGTTATTATATTGGGATTAAGAGCATGTACATCGATAATAACAGAGGTCTAGTTCGATTATATAGTCAGTATAAATCGAACAATCCTCAGGTGGTCCTGCTCAATACACACTAAGTGTACTAGTGTAATTCTATAGTCAAGACAGACTAAGACCAATTACACTACAACCAGTCCAATGGTTTGTCCAATCCATCTTGGTTGTGAACACTGTTTATAATTTATAAGGAACTGATAACATGATCTTCTGTGTGTGCACCACACACCATGTTTATCTACAATATAAATTAAGTGGACAACTTGCATTAACATAAAAATATAAAATGCAAACATTGACCAAAGAATAATTCAAAATCATTTCATATAAATGTTTATTATACATAGATAGACTACGATTCTTGTAAACATCGACCAATAGGCACGACCCTACTTTGCCTTCTTTTCATTCGATCTCTGTTTCACCTTATTTTGCTCTAGTTTCATCCTGTAAATACATAAAATTCAAGAGCAAACCTCCGAATTAGGAAATGAGGAAAATATGTCAAATGCATGGATAAAGGATGTGACAAACACATGATAATATCATGAAATGCATAAGGATGTGCAATAAAAGTAGTAAAAATGTATGTATACCCTACGCACATCACACCCTCAGACTTAAACCTTTGCTTGTCCTCAAGTAAAAGCATGCATCTAGATTCAAGTAGAAATACATAGCAGCACAATAATTCCTAGCATATAAATCAAATCTTATCAAACAACAATAATGGTGAGCATGATACTTAAAATCATTAAGACAAGGCCTAAGAAGAAGTTCTCCGTGCTCAGTGCAAAAAAAAGTTGCCTTAGTCTATTTGGTATCAAAACTTTACTTAAAATCAAGTCATCATGCTACCGTGTTCCTAAATATTTCAGCCTTAGACACTTACCTGCCATAGGCTTGGTTTATCCCTTCCATTGCATAAGGTCTCAAAGGATTGCCTCAAGATCAAGAGAAACATATCATTTATTTCCCCAGTAATCATTATCGGTCTCAAAGGGGTAATTGAAATGCTTCCACTCTCGACACTGTTTTTTCATCCCTTTTTACTTTTATTTTCAATGTAATGAAACCAAAGCAAAGAAGCATTTAATTTTTTTTTCAGGATTCAAGATTTTTCAAAATAGTTTACATGACTTAAGTTGGTCCAGTAACCAAAATGCAATGGAAGATCACCATGGAAACACTAGTACTAATCGAGTCTCATGAATCATGACTTACTTCAGAATTAATCAACCTCCTAGATTATGCAATAGTGTAAGAGATCCTTAAACTGGCCATGTCTCAACTTTTTCAAAATATACTTGCTCACTTCCTACTATTGAAGATAAGAAAAGACATAGTACTAAGAATATTAGCCACTAGTGTCAAAACCATCATCTAGAAATGAACGTGCTAGCATTTTTACAGGAGGACAAACTCCTAAGATGCTAATGGTGATTCTTGACATGCTATTTACCATGAATTTCTAAAGCAAATTTCAAAGCAAAATTCGAAGTAAATTTTAAAATAAAATTCAAAGCAAAGTGCAAAAGTAAAATTCAAAGCAAAATGTAATTTATTTATTTACACCATACATAATTATTGCTTTCCCCTAGACTTAAACATTTTTATCTTCTTCCCTGATCTGGAGGAGGTGGATACCTAGGAGGAAATCTAGGAAGTTAAGGTAGGTTGCTTAAATTTTTGTGATACTGATATAGTGAGGCAACCTGTTGGCGAGTAAGGTCAATTGACCTCCTAAATTCCTCCTCTCTGCTCCGCTCCCTATATTGGTATCCCATGAAATCATTCACCGAAGAATAGAAATCATCCGCCCTTCTAAAACGTTCCTGCACTTCTCTAAACTGCCCCTGAGTCATAGCACTATACTCATCCAACTGGTGTTGGTGAGCAGAGTGCTCTTCATGAAGTGTGTCTAGAGAACTGCAGAAAGTAGAAAAATCATAAGCCGAGCCTGACTCACCATATGCATATAAATGTCTAGCAGGCTTGTCTCTAAGGGTAGGAGGTTCATGATAAGAAGATTCTGTTGGGACCGGTGCGTCTGCTAGAGGGGGGGGTGAATAGCATTTTTCATCCTTGCCTGCAAAATCGTCAGCGGAAACATAAAACAAAACAAGATGAAAGAGATCAACGCTAACCCGTTCGATTTACTTGGTATCCACCTCTTGCGAGGTGACTAATCCAAGGATCCACACACAGCACGCGACCTTCCACTATGAAACTTCTCCTTCTCAAAGAACTCTTTGAAGGTGGAGAAACTTTTTACAAACAATCTCTCTTCCTCTTACAGAAATAAATAGTGAAGTATGGAGGAAGAATATGAAAGACAGCACTTGAAGATCTTCCAGAGATGATAGAATAAAAACCACACCTTCTCCAAGCTTTAATCTGTCATTTTATATTTTTCGCGATACCAGTCGACTGCCCCAGGGACCAGTCGACTGGTGGGCTTCAACGGCTACTTTAGATTGCGTTTATTGCTCCAGCTGTCAGCCCAATGTTCGAATATCAGTCGACTGATGGAGTCATCAGTCGATTGGTCATCAGTCGACTGGTCAACTGGTCAGTTGACTGATCTTTCTGTGTGCTTCTGGATCAAGGCGCCAGTCGACTGATGGCAGTGTCAGTTGACTGAGGCTCCAGTCGACTGATGGCAGTGCAGTCGACTGAGGCACCAGTCGACTGATACCAGTGTCAGTCGACTAATCAAGCTGAAAATCTCCTTTTCAACCTCCTTCTTCATCCCTTATGCTTGACTCAAGCCTTCAAACATCTTCCACAATCCTCGTGCCCATCCTTGCACTTGCTTGAGATGTTTTCCTCAGCTTCGTCGTGCTAAGACTCCCTTTGCCAAGAGGTCGCGCCTCCAGGACTTCACATTTGCTAGGAGGCTGCGGCTCTCTGGGACTTCACCTTTTGCCAAGTCTTCAAACTTGGACTTTCCTGTATACTTAAATCACACATGTTAGATCACCAACATTGTCTAACTTAAACTCATTTTAGCCAAACATTAAAATCCAATTATACTTGGGGCAAGACTGCACCAACAATCTCCCCCTTTCTGATGTTTGGCAAAAACTTATTTAAGTTAGGTCTTTAATATAACAGGATATAAAAACAGCAAAATAACCATAACAATAAGGAATGAATAATAAGCATGAATAAAAGCATAAGAACATGTTGATTCTAACTTAAACCAAACTCATTCTCCCCCTTTTTTGACAGACAACAAAAAGATCATAAATTCAAAGGAGACGGAAACAAATAGGAGGTAGTGTAAATGTTCAATAAGGAGCCTCATGCTTTAATAATAACAAATTTGTTCGTTTAGGCACACACTCCCCCTAAAACCCTACTCCCCCTATAACATGCATCAACAATGGATTTGTGGCACCTAAAGTATATGTTTGATCAATCCTATAGACCATAACAATGCTCCTAGAGCATGCATCAAAGAATAGTAGGTCAAAAGATACATAAATAGTCAAGAAAGGGTTAAAATCAAAGAATTTCAGCCACATCAGTCGACTGATCTCTGAATCAGTCGACTGAGGTCCTCATCAGTCGACTGACCTGTTTAAATAAAACTCACAGATTTATTGGTTGAGTGAATTCAGCCGCAGACGCAGTCGACTGATATTTGCACCAATCGACTGGTGCCCTGAAATAGCTTTGTGCAGGTTTCTGATACGAACTTCAGAAATACTTTAAAAATTTTATAAAATTCAGAAAAATCTAAAATTTTACAAGCATGTTTGTTTTCACGTATATTATCAAGAAAAATATATATAATTTTATGAAAAATAATTGTATTTCATAAGTTTGACCTAAACTCAAGAGTTTTGGCACAAACTTGCACTTTTGTATCAATTTCAAGCCATGTTATCAATCCTTTGATGTTGCCAGTGTATATCACTATTAGTACATCATTGAAATGATTTTAAAATATTTAAAATATTCAACTATGATTGATGGACAAAATGTCTATTAATTAAATATTTGCTTTTCCCATAGTTGGTCTATGATAAATAAATTGACACTTTTCATGCCTCATCAAGATGCAAAAGGCATAAGTGAGATATGAGCATCATCCTAGCATCTCACAAATTATTCAAATGAAGAAACACACAAGCAAGCCTTCCTAGGATCTTGTGAGATATGCATAAGTAATATTTTACTATGGGATCATGCAATGCTAAGTTCATAATTTTTCAAAACACATACCAAATTCTCTCCACATCACTATCTAGGTTCACATTTGTTCCTCTAGGATTTGAAGCTATCTTAGCATTTTCCAAACTAAATTACTTGATAATTTCTTTAGCATATTTGGTTTGATAAACATGAGTTCTTACCTATTCAACATGAAACACATCACTCTTTGGTACCCAAAAGCTAGATTCACTAATATTTTATAAATATTTTTTTAGAGACCCATGCTTGTTTTACCTTTCCTTTAATGATTTGTTTGCTAGGTGACCCTTGTCTTCCTACTAGAGAAATATAGGCAAACTCTTTAGGCTTGTATCCTATTCTGGCCTTGTTGTAAACCGCTCTTTGACTATTTAGGATCATATCAAGGTATTTTGACCCATTTGAAAATTTTTCTAAACATTTTCTTAAATCAACGACTTTATCCTTTAACTTAGCATTTTCCTCGTTAATTTCACTAGAGTCACTTGTAACACCCGTATTTTCCCCACTTAAGATTATTGGTTAGATTTAGAATATTTCGTAAATAGATAGGGGTTAATTATAAATAACCCTAATGAATTCATAAAGACTAAGGAGGGGTTAATTATTAGATTTAATAATTAAGTATTAAAGGCTAAGTAGTTAACTGGGTTGAGTTCATAAAGGATGGGAAGATTCGTCCTTGCAAGATGAATCCAACAAAATTTGTTTGGATCAATTTGGAAGTCGTTTGATGGCCGAACCAAGCGAACCAAAATTTAATCGAGTTCGATTTAGGAAATTAGATCCGGTTTAATCGGGATTTCCTAAACCCGAAGTTAGGAGTACTGTGCACTCCTCTTTATAAAAGAATTTTTCTTTTCTCTCGGCCGTCTCTCCTCTCCGCGCGACTCGCGCCCAAGCGAGCCACGTCCGCCGCCCGCCGCCCGCCGCCCGCCGCCCGCCGCCCGCCGCCCGCCGCCCGCCGCCCGCCGCCCGATTCCGCCGGTGGAAAACTCGGAACAGACCGAGTAGGAGCCTATAAGAGGAGGCCGCGACCCAACCCTAGCCACCAGCCGCCTCTTCCTTTCCCCTCTGCTCGCGTCCAGACGCCTTCGCCGCCGCCGCGTGGAGAAGCAGAGCAGCCGTCGCACAGCGTCGCCGCTCCTGCCTGTTCGCATGAAGACGCCTGATCGCTGCCGCATGAGGAGAGGAGCAGCCGACGCCGACCCACTGTTCGGCGCCCTGCACAGCCGCCGCCGCTTCTGCTCCGCCGCCGACGCCGCCTCTGTCGCCGCCTCTGTCAACCGCCGACCGCCGATTGCCGCCCGACGCCGCACGCCACCGCCTGCGACGCCCCTGCCCGGGCGCTGCTCTGCCGCCAGGATACCTCTCCCGACGCCGCCATCCCTGTTTCGAGTGAAGAAGACGAAGCAGAGCAGATTTTCGATTAACAAATCAATTAATTAAGGTAAGGAATTAATTGAAGGTTTATGTGGTAATTAATCTAGGTTAATTAGATTATTAATCTATGTTCTTTAGGTTAATAATTAGTTAAATAGTTAATAGTTAGTAACTAATTATCTTAATAAGTTTAGCAAGCAATTAGTAATTAGATAATTAATTAGTTTAATTAATTAATTAATTGATGTTAATCAGATGATTAATTGAGTTAATTGGATAAGTTTGATTAATTAAGATTATTAGATGATCAATTGATTAGCTTATCAATTACGGTTTGATTTTATAATGGATAGTTGATAACTCAGTTTAATGATGATTGATCTGTTTAATTACATATTAAGTAGTAATTAATAGGTTGATTAGTAATTAATTAGAAATAAGTAGTTTTATGATTTTCTTAATTAATTGGTTTAAATAGCAAGTATATGGTAAGTTAGATAATGGATAGTAGTTAGTTAATTAGGGTTAATCAAGTTAATATTGAGGCTTCATCAGTTAATTAGATAAATTGAAAATGATTAGTTAGATTGAGATAGGATTAACTCTTTACCCGGTTGAGTGATGAGGCTAGGATAATTTTATCATTATGGTTAAGTTATAGTTATGATTGTTGCTAGGTCACGAGGAGAAAGCACTAAGAGCACCTCGGAAGAAGAGCTCCGATTTCACAAACCTTAGCGTTAAAACCCTAGTGAGCAGACAAAGTAAGTACATCTCTCACCTGCAGTATGAGTAGTTCCGTTATTTTCCGTATTTTTCCATAAACATGATTTTGTTAAAGCATATGCATGATTTTGTTAAAGCATATGTAAATAGTAGAATTGCATGATAGAAGAAGTAAGATATTGTAATATGAAAGAAAGTACTTTATTTTGATGTTGACAAGTACCGGACCGTGAGGTGTCCAAGGGATGGGCTCCATAAGTTGCCCCTAGGCCGCGAGGTGCCTAGTACGCTCTAATCGGCTTCGGTGGCTAGCTACCCCGGACCGGTTAGGGATGCGCGCATTGGTACTTTGTCAGGGCCCAAATGATGGATGTTTAATATGTTTAATTATTATGAAATAGTATGTTTTGAAAATCCCCTCACATGTTTAGATATGAACATTCATGTTGCATAAATCAGTTATTACGAAGTTTTCTATGGTTTTTGTGAGTTAGATGATGTACTTACTAAGCGTTGCTTATAGTTTGCATTCCTCATATTGCAGATAAATGAAAGGAAAAGTTATAGGAAAGAGGAGGCAGCTGGAGAAGTGTTTGATGTGTGGTGTCGGCGGAACCGCGGAATAAGATCAAGAATTATATAAATGTTTATTTTATGCCCAAGAATTTATATTTATTTCTTTTGCTTCCGCATGTTAAACAGAAAAAGAAAAGTTTATTTGAGTTATTTTATTTAATGAGTAAAAGTTAAGGAAAGTTTAAGTACGTAATATCTCCCTATTAGTATAAGAAAGAGGGGGGGGGGCGTTACATCACTAGATTCATATGCATTGTTCCTAATAGTCTTAAGTTCCTCCTTTAATTCCTTAACCTTAGACTTAGATTTATCCAAAGTATTTTTAAGATAAGCAATGGTTTTATAAAGAAATTTTTCTTTAGCGAAATCCATTACCTCACCTTCACTTGATTAAGATTCGTCGCTACTTGATTCCTTCTCATTTGTAGTCTCTTAAATCACTCTCACGTGCCATCAGTGTCATGTGTCTGGTGATGTGGCACAACTCTTCTTTATCATCTGATAAGTCGCTATTTGATGTATCCCATGTGGCTTGGGCCACCCTCACTTCCTTCTTCTTTTTCTCCTTCTTTTTCTTTTCCTTCTTCTTCTTCTCCTTCTTTTCTACAAACAAAGTAATACCTTTCTCTTTGGAAGAACCATTAGCTTGTTCATGTAACTCAAGTTCACAAAACAATTCATCTAATTTAACAGTTGAAAGATCCCTAGACACTTTATATGCATCGACCATCGATGCCCATAGAGTGATTCTGGGAAAAGCTAGAAGTACGTACCTTACCAAGTCCCGGTTGTCGATTTTCTCACCTATTACATGAAGACCGTTCACGATCTCCTTGAATCTCCCATGCATTTGGCTTACCATCTCGTTGGGTTTCATGGTGAAGGTTTGGAGTTGTCCTACCAAGAGATCCCTTCTTGGCTCGTTTTGATTCGCTTGAACCTTCGTTTAGTTCAATGAGCTTCTCCCAAAGCTCTTTGGCCGAGTCGAATGGTCCGACCTTGCTTAGTTATTCTTTGGAAAGCCTGCATTGTAAGGTGGTTGTGACTTTTACATTTGCTTGAGCCTTCTTGCATACATCCTTCGACCATTCCTTGGTAGGTAGAGGTGTTCCAGATGCATCCTTGGATTTTTCGAAGCCATCTACAACACTAAACCAGTTTTCAATGTTATTCATTAAATAATACTCAATTCTACCTTTCCAGTAGGCAAAATCGTTGTCATCAAAGTAGGGGGGTCATGCGGTGCTGTATCCCTCTTGAAACGTCATTTGAAGGTTTCGGTTGAATGTTAGTTCATCCGAAAGGAACATGCTCTGATACCACTTATTGGGACCGGTGTGTCTACTAGAGGGGGGTGAATAGCATTTTTCATCCTTGCCTGCAAAATCATCAGCGGAAGCACAAAACAAAACAAGATGAAAGAGATCAACGCTAACCCGTTCGATTTACTTGGTATCCACCTCTTACGAGGTGACTAATCCAAGGATCCACACACAACACGCGACCTTCCACTATGAAACTTCTCCTTCTCAAAGAACTCTTTGAAGGCGGAGAAACCTTTACAAACAATCTCTCTTCCTCTTACAGAAATAAATAGTGAAGTATGGAGGAAGAATATGAAAG
Source organism: Curcuma longa (assembly GCF_044706935.1). NCBI lineage: Eukaryota > Viridiplantae > Streptophyta > Magnoliopsida > Zingiberales > Zingiberaceae > Curcuma > Curcuma longa. The sequence continues at coordinate 4,277,312 of NC_133869.1, forward strand.
ACAACACTTGAAGATCTTCTAGAGATGATAGAATAAAAATCACACCTTCTCCAAGATTTAATCTGTCATTTTATATTTTTTACGATACCAGTTGACTGACCCTACTAGGGACCAGTCGACTGGTGGGCTTCAACGGCTACTTTAGATTACGTTTATTGCTACAGTTGTCAGCCTAACATTCGAATATCAGTCGACTGATGGAGTCATCAGGACTGGTCATCAGTCGACTGGTCAACTGGTCAGTCAACTGATCTTTCTGTGTGCTTCTGGATCAAGGCGCCAGTCGACTGATGGCAGTGCCAGTCGACTGAGGCTCTAGTCGACTGTTGGCAGTGTCAGTCGATTGAGGCACCAGTCGACTGATTAAGCTGAAAATCTCCTTTCAGCTTCCTTCTTCATCCCTTAGCCTTGACTCAAGCCTTCAAACACCTTTTACAAGCCTCGTGCCCATCCTTGCACTTGCTTGAGATGTTTCCCTCAGCTTCGTTGTGCTAAGACTCCCTTTGCCAAGAGGCCGCGCCTCCGAGACTTCACATTTGCCAAGAGGCCGCGCCTTCAAGACGTCACCTTTTGCCAAGTCTTCAAACCTGGACTTTCTTGTATACTCAAATCACACATGTTAGATCACCAACATTTCCTAACTTAAACTCATTTTAGCCAAACAATAAAATCCAATTACACTTGGGGCAAGACTGCACCAACAGATTCATGGTGGAATGATTGCTCATGGACATACTCTGGGACTGTTTCATGTATGGGAGTGGAGTGACTAAGACTGGAGAATGTAAAATTCAGTTTTTGGTCTTTCTAATAGTAGTCCTTGAGGGGTTAGGTAATAGAAATGGAAATCCAGACGCTCTGTTAAAAGCGTACCCCCCATCGAACTTGGAGATCATTTTCATCGCCAAGCAAGTGTCAATGTCAATCTTGGAGTTGCCTACAATAGTTTCTAAGTGATCAATATCGCAACCCAAGCTGACGGCGATGTTTGTGATAAGACTGCTAACTACTATTATTCTCAGTTGAAGATTTAGCTATTTTAACCAAGTTTTGGAGGAAGTGGAACCCTGAATTAAATTCTACCTTATGAAGCATTGCCCAGATTCAATAAAGTTCCATCTTCCTCACCACGCCGTCACTCTCAGCCTGACCAAAGATGATCTTGGTCATGGCGCGGTGAAGATACGTAAAGACTGGGTTTTGCATCAATGAGACTTTGGATTTGGATGAATCATAGGGTTCTTCAATAACAGATTATCATTCTTTAAAACCGACTACTGCTAAACTTCTTATCCAATTCCCTAGTCACATCATTTGGCAATCAAAAATAATTATTAAAATCTTCTAGAGTCCACTTATATTCCTTGTTAAATAATCTAAAATTGATTTTTCCCTTATAGTTTTCATCCGTTGTAAAGTAGACTTCTAGAGAGCTAAGGAATTCTAAAGTTATTTTTGGGTATGTTGGATACCTAATGTTCATAAAATTAAGCTAACCTATATTATCCAACATCCATTCTATGTCATCTTTAAGCCCTAAGGTATCCATAGTATAAGCATCAACATATCGAGAGCAAACTAATTTTCTTGAAACAAGACAATTATACCTGACCTTTTGATCATCATTTCGAAAGATGATGCCATGAATGTTGTCAAAACCTTCTTCAGTGACCTTCCTTTTTTCTTTGTCTTTGGTTTTGCTCTTTTCCTTCATTGGAGCTTTTTTCTTTTGCCAGTTCCTTTCCTTTGCGTCGCTACGGCTCTTCTCCTTTGCTTAATCCTCCAGATCTGCGAAATTTCTTCAAGAGATTACTCATATCGCTAGATTTGAAAGAAGAAGCAAAGACAGAGCAAATCTGATATTTTTCTTATGGATCTGAGTGGTAAGAAGAAGAAGAAGTGAGGGTGAAGCGAAGGAGGGAGGAGAAAATAGGTTTGGAAGAGATTGGAAGAGAGGTGGAGTGGAGAAGAAGAATATGGCATGGAATTTTGGGGGCATGTGCAGGGCCGACCATGTGCTAGGGCACACACGACCATGTGCCTTTTTATAGGAAAAGAGGCACAATCGTGCCTCTTAGGCACG